>NW_015224850.1:0-898 GCF_001447785.1 Gekko japonicus | reverse complement strand
GCTTCCCTTCTAGTGCAGCCTTGTTCCTGGGTGAATTTGGGAGGAAGAAAGGTGTGGGTGTGTGGGTGTGTGTCACCTTGCCTGCTTTTCTGTACAGCTGCAATTCACGTGTGTTACCATAAACCCAGGAATCTGTCTCATATAAAGCCCGGTAGCTCTATGCCTCAACAGACAAGTCACCATAAGAAAAGGTTTCCTTTAAGGGGGGGGGAATACAAAAACTGCTGGAAGCAGGACTGATATTTGGAAAACCCAACTCCAGCAATGCTGGCCAGTTATCACTAATGAATCTTGACCTTTATTCCAGCGACTCCCTAAGACCCCCCCCCAATTCCTTCCGATTCAGCTTACGAAAGGGTATTACTGTGACAGCAGCCGGGGGGGTGGGGGTGGGGGGGAGCGTCTCGAGCTGCCAGTGATATATGGTAACCTGGGCCCATTACCCAAAGGCATAAAATAATACAAAAAGTTATTTTTCAGCCAATGTGCTGACGCGGCTCCATTTTTGTTTCTTATCTGAAAATGATGCATGAATTATCTCCAGCCAAAGCCTGGAATTCATATTATGGACTGCCTCTTTCTGTGTTTCATTTGGGCTGTAAAATGGCACCTTATTATTTCTTCCTCCTGGGCTGCTTTTAATGAATCTAAGATTTGAAGGAGAGAGATTTATTGCATTTTGGGAGAGACGATCACGTCTTAACTCTGAGGGGGGGGGGGAGGCAGGAGAAGGCCGGGGAAGAGAAACGTTGATCTGAAGGGAAAACCGAAGATGGGTGGCTTTTCTTTCAGAAAAAGCAGAGCGCCTGTGGAGCTCAGCCAGATGTGCCAGTCTGAGAGCACGAGTCAAACTTCTACAAGGAGGAAACACAAAGGCAGAGCACAGATTAAGGGTGTG
>NW_015224849.1:0-898 GCF_001447785.1 Gekko japonicus | reverse complement strand
GCTAGTAGAGGCAACAAAATAGTGGTTTCATCATTCATTGATGATAGAACTCTATTAATTAAGATTTTTTCAGGTGGATATAGTAGCTGAAAGCCACTGATATTTTTCTGCCACCGAAGCCAGGTAAATAATTGCCTCCTGTATAAATGTACATTAGAATAGGGATCTTATCATAGATGAACACAATTCTCCTTTTTAATAGTCAAACAACAGAGTTCTGGCTGCTGGAGAAACCTGCACTTCTTCATGTATATGGGGAAAGAACTGCAATCTGCTCTCCCATTCTAATCCTAATTATGCAAAGCACAAATACACAACAAAATACAGCTATCTTTTACCTATAGTTTTAAAAATCTAGAATAGTTAATAAGAAAACTCTCCCATAGTTAATCAGACACAGAGCAGCGAGAAGTTATGTATATCAACTGGAGGGAAGAATGGTTTTGAGTAGAAAGGCTGTCTGATGTACATAGAAGTTAAGAATTTTGTCACAGAAAATATATAGTCTCAATGTGATAACCAATTTAATTTACAGTCTACTATGTTAGGCATATTGAAAGAATAGGCATAGTTTACATATTGCAGTCACATTTCCTTAGAAGCTGTCTAATATATTAACTAAGCAGCATTGCAGTAAGAAAGAATGATATCCAACAGTATACCTATTCAGTTTCCTTATTTTCTGACAATATTGAGTCAAATGGTATTTTCCCTACTGGAGTTTTAAAACATGGCTTCTGCTGCTGTCCCCCTCCCCCGCCTTTACCGGAATAATCACAGAGAGCTATGTCTTGTTGGAATGGTAATTGTCTTTTGCATTATCATGGATTATCTCCTAATGTAATGATGTCCAGGAGAGAGTCAATGGTAAACCAAAAAGCAGATAGGTTATGGTTTT
>NW_015224848.1:0-898 GCF_001447785.1 Gekko japonicus | reverse complement strand
ATTACAGTTACAACAGGACTAGCTGCACATTTGGGTATCAAATTAAACTTGATAGGCGATAAGCATGATGAATGGAAAATCTGTAATGATAATCGCAGCTTGGTTTTTTGACCAAGGAAAGGAGAAGGGCTGGTTGAGGATATATGAAACCCATACATTCCTTGTGTTCCTAGAACTGCCATTTACCAGCACATGCGGCAATACTAATTTGCATGCACCAGAGGTGAGGAAGAAAAACATGGCTGTGGAAATCCTACAGTATACAAGAGCATCCATAGGAAAGTGTTGTGCCTTTAATTGTGACATATTGGTTTAGGGTTTTGAAAAGGGACAGTTGCAAAATCTGAACAAGGTTTCTGGAATGGAATCTTGGTTACCTCCCGCTCCTGCATTATACTGTTCAGTAGATTGAAACCCAGCTGCACCACCCCCTCCCAGTTCTCCTTCATTGTCCATGGAGATTGTGGTATTGAAGGGGGGGAAATTAGGTCATGTCAGTGCACATTTCTGGTTTTCAAATGATTCTGTTATTAAAATAATATCACATTAGAGAGTTCCATTAAGATTCTCTAATATGATATAATTTCAAATAGCACATTAGAGAGCCTTTTGAAGCCTCTTGTGTGCATTCCTAATGACCACTGAATCATGGAAAAGCATTCCCAGAGACCTCCATGAATTGTCTCCCTTGTTTCCCATGTCTGGCAAATGTCAGGAGCCTTGGGAAAGTCCTAGGCCTGCTTTTCCTGTCATGGCAACTTGATAGTTTATACCATTAGAATAATAATAACAATAACAAAACTCTCTTCCTGATGTCCACAATCTCCCCAAGCACTAGGAAGACGAGGAGGGCCATTCTGTCTTTACTGCTTTGCTCTGATTCTCAAATTTCTGCAAA
>NW_015224847.1:0-898 GCF_001447785.1 Gekko japonicus | reverse complement strand
GCATGTGGGATGAGCAAGAGACAAGGGAGAGGAGAGGACATTCGAAAGCCACCCAGATGGGAAGAGACCCAGATACCAGGAGGGGTGCAAAAGCAATAAGGTCCAGGCGCCTGTCGGCACATTACAGATCATAAAACAATGGTTTTATTGAACATATAAGGCTATTGTGTCAAACTCAAGAAGAAATTCTTCCCCAGGTGCCCCAAGGGCCAAACAGGCCATATAAACCAGTTGTTGCTCTTTGTACAACAGAGATCAACGGCACTTCATAAAGATACGTTAACAGTATGTCTCTTCACAGTCCTTTTTGGGGTTTTTGTTTTGTTAGTTTCATTTTACAAAAAAAAACAACGTGAAATTTATGAGGCAGATAAATGAAGAAAAACAATGACATGCAAAATGTGGTCAAAATAATTAGCTATGATGACACCCTTCCCCCGTATGATGTTTGAAAAGATACAGTTTCTGCCTCGTGAAAATGGATGACACAGTAAACTGGTTAATCTCTAAGGTGCTACAAGGTGCTTGCTTATTTTACAAAGACAGACTGCCTTTAAAGGGATCTCCAAGCAGCTGACACGAACAATATGCGGGAATTTGTATCACCTGATAAATCTAAAGGGGCCTATTGACATGCATATAAATGGCTAGGTTATTCAACACTTGAAAACCTGTGTGGTATGAAATGTCGGGCTGAGGGTAAGGTTACCAGCTAGTATCTGGCAACTGGCAAGAGCTTGGGGGTGGGTGGGGTGGGGACATGGGGGGTCCTGGAAGTGAATGGCATTATGTCAGTTCTGGGGAAAACCAGGAAGTAACTTCACTTAACTCTGGGAATTGCTGGAAACGCTATGGTTTCCACTGATTCCTAGAGCTGTGTGACATCACTTCCAGGTTT
>NW_015224846.1:0-898 GCF_001447785.1 Gekko japonicus | reverse complement strand
CACAGTCGTGTCCGACTCTTCGCGATTCTGTTCTCTAGTGTCCCCAAAACACCGTGATCACAGCAGCTACACTTTAGTAACCAGTTTAAGTGAAATGCTTGGTCGTCTGCAAATGACCCGTAAGCAGGACAGAAATATGACCCAATGGTCAGGTTCCACAGGGTAGCCGACTCTCAAGGGCCATGACTCAAAAGGCCCTGATCCAAGTGCTAGTAAATCTCACCCCTGAACTGGAAAGGACTTTGCGCCAGAGACACTAAGACTATTTTCTTTTTTGTATTATAGACAGAGCCTGGCTGACCCAGGTTGGGAAGGGACCTGGGAAAACATTCAGAGCTGTTTACAGAAATAGAAAAAGATCAGTGTCAGGCACAATCTGAACACCAATCAAAAACCACTGTTGGGATCTTGTCTGTGGATGTGAAATGCCATCTCTTTATATGATGAAATCCTTCACAATAAAAAACAGAATGAAAACAAAAACCATCTTAGACCTGGTGTACAGCTGATTATTGTTTTAGGCCTGTACCTCCTTAGTGTTACTCAGCCGGTTAAGAGTTCCTGAGCTACTGGATCCTCACAAGCAATCGGTGCATTCCCTGGCTAGTACAATGGGGTAATCCGGAAACTAGATGACTGTAAGTGGTGGTGGCTATAAAAGTTCCCACCATTTGAAAGAACAGGAGTCCAAGTATTTCCGCTTCCCTGCAATGGTGAGTCCTTGTGCCGCGCAGACTTGGAGAGCTCTGCCTTCGTGGAAGCTGGATGGGTATGACAGAGACTCCTGGGACTGCCGTGGTCTCCAGATCCCAATCTGAGAAACAGCAGTGTAACTGACCTGTTCCTCTGTAAGAAATATCCTTTTCAGTTCTGTCAGGATCAATACTAGCAATGCTTT
>NW_015224845.1:0-898 GCF_001447785.1 Gekko japonicus | reverse complement strand
TGTTAAACTTTCTCAGTACAGTAGGATATGGCTGCCATAGCTTGCCTTGTGCAGATGAACATTGGCACATGAAAATGGCTTCGTAATAGGAATTAAACATGGGGCAGAAGCAACAAAATAAAAGAATATTTAAATGATTTCAAATGGATTGTAAAGTGTTGAATCATAAAAGGTTGGCAAAAAATAAGCCCTCTCCTCATGAGGTCTGGCTAATACTAGGAATTACTGCCTCAAACGCTGCAGGTGTGGATCCATTCCTTTCATTGCAAGCAAACGGGGGTTGCAACTGCCTTTTGACAATGTAAAAGCTGCACAATCCTCATGCCCCGGGGCAGACAATGATGTTGGGGAGATGCTGATTTTAGGACAGAAAATTACAATGGTTATGTAGTAAACAGCACCTGGAAGTTTACTAATGATTTTTACAATTAACAGCAGCACTGTGGTCTTGATTATTCATGCATGCTTTCTATGAAAGAAAAGAAAAGAAGCAGATGTTGACAGCAGTCACGTGGGTTGAGGGTTTTGTTACTCGGCTTTTTCTTTTTTCTTTTTTAAACAGAGGTAGAACCTCATTCCTGTTATCAGTTGTTTTGCAGCGAAGAAGTGCAGGAAAACTGAGGTTGGCTGATCTGACATTATTTAATGCCATACTCATAAATACCGCACATTCTTATTTCTGGATGAGTAGGCAGCCATATAGGCAAGATCCAGGCCTTTTCTCCCTTATACAGATATGATTTAATATGTGGACTGAGCATGCAATAGCACATGGCACACAAAATTATAGAAACCTACAGTTCTCTTTTGCTCATAAAGTAACTGGATTGTTCTGGGATGTCCAACAGTTCCTGTAATAACCTTATAAAATAGTTAAGAGAGCCAGTTTGGTGTAGTG
>NW_015224844.1:0-898 GCF_001447785.1 Gekko japonicus | reverse complement strand
TCATTCTAGTTTTGAAACACCACCCTCTGGCACTTTCTCAGAGCACAGCTACAGAATGTCTTGAGACCGCGTGTGAACTAATCAGTCCTTTTCCATAGTGCCTGAATGTACACATGTGTGTGAGTCGTTGTTAGGAAATGGAAGACACACACCGCCTTTTATTTGGCTCTGATGTGTGGGAGACTCTTGTGGGTAGAAGGGTGTGTCCTTACTCCCACTCTCTCTGAGACAGGCCCCAGAGGTTAGCATAGCAGCTTTGTTTAACTACAGTTAGTGCCAGCAGCTGTTTCAAGCTCTGCTGTAAACTCAGAGAGCTTCTCTCAGGAGGCACAAAGTCCCCGATGGAGGTGAGACCTACCCTTATGTGTGTGTGCATGTGAGCAGGTGGGGGAGGGAGGCGTGCACTGAAGAAATCCCTCTAAGCTCCTCACAGCCTGTCCCAGGTCAGATCACTTCCTGTGCTCTCTCCACACAGCAGTTGTGGGATTTGAGCTGCACCTAACACTGAGAGTAAGAATGGCGGAAGGCTGAACATTTCAAGTTCCCAGTCACCTCCCACAATTACTGGCCGCATGGCTCATTAGCTCTTAGCTGATATGCTTCCCTACTTTCTCTGCGTGTGGGGGTTTAGGTATTATTTCTATCTACAGTGCTCAAGGCTGTGTACAAATTTAAAAGTGGTGTAAAAGGAAACAGTGTTGGGTGCATGAAGTGATTTTATGAAGCAGCCTGCTCAGAATGGGGTAAGCCAGAAAGAACCAGAGCACTTAAAAAACCTTAAGAGAACAACATTTTAACTTAATGGTGGTAGCTGTATAAAGGTATAGTAGCGCAGGCCTCCTTGGGAAGGCTGTTGTACAGTTGAGGAGCTACCACTGAACAGGCACTTCATAACTCC
>NW_015224843.1:0-898 GCF_001447785.1 Gekko japonicus | reverse complement strand
CAACAGGATTTCCCCAGGTATCTAGCAGTGGTTCAACTGGAACAGTTAAAAGTCAGTACAATCGTGATTCTTTACCCTTTCTCCCTGTGGTCCTTTGTCTCCTCTGGGGCCCTGAAAAACAAAAAGAAAAGAAAAAACATCAGTTGTGGATTATCTTTAAAGTAAACAGTTTAAGTGTCCAAACCCATAGTCATGGTGAGAATAGTCTCTTAATAAAAATGTGGCAAAAATACTCTATGAAAGCCAGAAACAACAGGAACAGCCAATGGGTCCCTTGGAAGTCTGCTCTACTGGTAGTTTACTCAACTGAATAAGTAAATTAATTAAAAAAAATTAATACTAATTAGCTCATCAGTATCTAGCATTAATCTATTACATGATTGTGCTATAAAGCAAGTATTATATGCCTTAAAATCTTCTTTGATGCTAATAATTTCAGAAAGACTTTCAAGAAGAATTGTTTAGATCTTACTCTCTCGTAAATGTTGGTTTCAAGTTTCATGTATTTCAATATACTGTAATCAATATACTACATGCCTAAACACACCAGAAACCTGGAAACCTTCAGTAAATCTTATTCTAAACTAATATTACAATATCCTTTCATTGTCCCCAGGGAATAAGCTCTAATGCAATTAGCATAAATGACATCTTGAACAAAAATGCCTATAACTGAATTTAGCAGAAGTTCTTCAATGAATGCAAACAGAATTGGGCTTCGCACATGCTTAGCTGTGAGCCAAAGAAAATTCACTAAAACTTAATGGGATTTATTTCCAATTGGACTTGAACAATTTCCTTTCCATTTTAAAAATTCACACATCTAAGTATACTTGGCTCTTCTTTAGATGTTCCATAGAAAACTACATTTGTAATCCTAAGGATGCTTTCCTGGAAC
>NW_015224842.1:0-899 GCF_001447785.1 Gekko japonicus | reverse complement strand
AAAAAAAACTTCAGTGAAATATCCATAATCTCAGCCCATAAAATTTTACGTTATTATAGGGTTTCCCCAATGTCTAATAGATGTGTGAAGATCCAATAAAGATATGTGCAGTTAATAAAGTTACTAGCTGATGCTTTTGCCAAGATACTTCCAAACCTTTATCTTTTAATTCTGCATATACTGCAGCCACAAGGTAATGTTTTGAGTGAGTAAAGGTGAGTTGGTAGAACTCCAGAAGTCTAATTTGGCCCTAAAAACAGTGGTGGAAGCTCAGTATTGATTGAACTTGTGGTTGGAGAAGGGAGTGTTGAATATTTGTTATAAAGCATTCCTCACCTCAGGGTAACTTTAAGCATGACAAGGGAAAATGAGAGGGCCCATATTATGCCTATACTCTTCTTTCTAACAATGCTTAAACCAGCCCATTACACATTTTGAATCAGGAAATTGGTGGTGAGACAGAAGAGTGTTTCCCTTTTCCCATTTTGTGTTAGGTACTCTACAGTTGCTTTTACAGATCTGAAGCTCTAATCGTACAATTCCAGTATCACATGTAGTTTGCCCATTAGTTTCATGGGAACATGAAATCCCTATTGGTGATAGCAACTGTAGTTCATAATTGTTAGACTTGGAATACAATTGTAGCATTTCATAATATTCACCTTCTGCAATACAAGCATTATGGCCCTGAATCTGAGTTGAAGTTTAATCTGAGCCACATAGTATCTCCTTCTGCTCTTTCTCTCATATTAGTTTTCCACTTGCAATGACAACATGGAGGAAGAATGCTTATGCTCTCTCTCTCTCTGGTATTTCATGGTAGCATCACCAACCAAGGTTGACCACCTGGGGCTTCCTGAAGGCAAAGATGTGACCCATGCTCCCTCTGATACATTTTA
>NW_015224841.1:0-898 GCF_001447785.1 Gekko japonicus | reverse complement strand
AACATTGTCCAGGAAGAAGACACATGCCCTAAGCCCACAATACTTCATGGCTCTGCTTCCCTCATCAGGCCATAAACCAGGCATGACTGTAGAAACCAAGCTGGAGCATCTCCGAAGACGATGGTTCCACAAGAAGGATTAGACGGATCCGCCTACTCGTGTCTTAACCACAGGCATTTGCATTCCCTAACAGCTGAACGTTCCCCCTCCGCCAAGAAAAACGATGGACGCTGGGGTTTATTTTGCAAGCAAGCTGGAGTGCCATGTTCACTTACAAACGGCTTTGCATTAAAAGTCAACCTTATTTAGTCTCTGGGAAATTAATGATTGCCGAATCCAAAAGGTCTCCCATATTTGAGCAGTCATTTGGCGTCTTGACAGGGCTGTGCAGAAAGAGAGCTAGTCAAATATGACAATTGGCTTGAAATATGTAGGCATCTAGCCCTCTGTAATATATGGACTGCATTCCCTGTAAAAATTATTTATTAGGAACTTTTAGTTACTGAGTGGCACCGTGATTTAGTGCACTCTGTACAATTGCAGTGTTTGCCTCTGGGACCCGGGGTTCTAATGCAACTTGCAGACTGAACTTAAGTGATGCTAAAAAGTTACCGAGGCTGTCTCAGCTCACTTGAGGATGAACCATAAAACTGTCGTAACCGGCTTAAATCAAGGACCCCTCGAGCACTGGGATTTCCGTAGGACATCTTCCAACCATGTGCTTCAGAAGATAAACCACACAAAGGAGAGAGAGGAAAGCACCGAGGGGGATTCATTCAACTGAAATGACCGGGTCAGGGACAGGCGAAAGCTGTCCTTACCAAGGGCAGCAGTAGCCAGGCCATTGGGAAAAGGCCAGAGCATGGGTGGAAGCCGGGGGAATCACCCCACAGAATCC
>NW_015224840.1:0-899 GCF_001447785.1 Gekko japonicus | reverse complement strand
CCTCATTCTGTTGTGACTGAGCCACTAGGTTGCAGTGCTGTGAAAATTTTGTACACCATGTAGTTTTAGTGCAGTAGATGTCTCATTGCGCCTTTACAGTTTGCGTAAATAAGGACAATGTTTAGTATTCCTAAAATATTTCTCTCTCTATATATGTACCTCATAACAAATAGATGTTTAAAATAAAAACTGATGATTTGGGGCCATCTTGTTGCTGTAGGCACCTGACACTGAAGCCAATAACTTCCCATAAAACATTAGAAGTGAGACGTATGATCTGCTCACATGACTTTGCTATCCATCCTACAGAAATTATTTGTCCCCAGTTTATTTGAGCTGTGTTGCCCATTTCCTTCTGATTGAATTTGTAAATTGTCATAAATCTAGTTTAGCAGCAAGTATATAGAGCAAATCTTACACTACATACATTTGTAACAAAGATTCAGTGGGAAAAAAAGATTATCTTCTTCTGACAGTATTGAATATTTACTTCATCTCAACAGCAGGTTGTAAATTCAGTGCAAACTCTCTCTTTTCCCTTTCTTCTGTAATGGCATTCTGAATAATGGTTTCACATTTATTTTTAGATGACATTTTGTTGCATTTTTAAGGCTTCATTATCATGGTAGTATACATCTTTCCAGCTTTTAGCAAAATAATTGGATGAATTTGTTCAGCATCTTCTTTCTATACATGCAGAAGATGCTTAAATGGATATTGGTTTCCACTATCCATATGGCTGACCTGCATGGTTGTAGGATTGGTATTGTATCTTGCAGACTCCAAGGAGTAACATTTCATGGTGATTTAGAGATAGAGTCAAGTGACGTTTCCTATGTGACTTCCTGAACTGGCTATATGTCTTGAACAGGACACTTTCACACACACTGAATAATGCA
>NW_015224839.1:0-898 GCF_001447785.1 Gekko japonicus | reverse complement strand
TTTTCTACGAAACGACCCCTGGTAATACTAAAGGAGGCTTAAGCCCTTTCTCCCCTTGAATTGGGCACCACACACATCAGGGAACTGAATGCACAGCATGGAAATCCAGGCACTGGACTCGAGTCCACCCCATGCGGACTTCGTAATGCCTGGAGACTTCAGCAGATGTGCTGGCAGATTCAGCCTGCTATCACAAGGACTCGATCGATGAGGGCTAGAAACTGGGGCGGTGGGGGTGGGGAGGTTGCTGAATTCTGTGTGAATGTGTGGGTTTTCTGCTCTGTCCAGCACCCTTGGCTTGTGGCAGGAATGGTGGGCTCAACCGGAGGCTGCTGCTGGGCTCAGGAGCACAATTCCTTACGGCCTGGAAGCAGCCGGCTTGGCTGGGCTTCTGCTAACATCACCTTGACTCTGCCCTTTGGTAATGACAAGGCAGAGGAGGGACTCCAAAAGGACCAAGGTGGGGCTGTTGTTGTCTTTGAGCACTTCTGCCCTCCTTGGCTTACAGTATCTAATGCGGGGGTGGGGTGGGGGTTCCCACAGGTGAAGCCCTGCTCCACTAAGCTCACCTTCCGCACGGAGAGGCATGTTCCAAAACTGGGGGTCATGCTGGTCGGCTGGGGCGGGAACAACGGCACCACGGTGACTGCGGCTGTCTTGGCGAATCGGCTGGGACTCTCCTGGACGACCAAGACAGGCACCAAGGTGAGTGTGTGCCATTCATCTTTTCATTATAAGGGCTGTCTCTGCTCTGTCTGCACCCCTGAAACCTTAAAACCAGGTAGCCGTGACTGGCTCATGCTCTGTTGAGCTTTCTGAAGTTGCCAGGCACAGAGGCCGGGTTGGTGGGGCCCGTTCAGGAGTGGCCCCTTCGGTTGGGGAACTCCCTCCCTCCCTC
>NW_015224838.1:0-898 GCF_001447785.1 Gekko japonicus | reverse complement strand
GAGGTGATCCCAGTCTCCCACTGTGAATCATTCAGTGCAAGCAAGTGACCTTGACAACTAGGACAATGACACTTACTGGAGCTTTTCAGGGACAAAGTGGTTATGAGGATTTCCAAATTTTTATTTCTTAGAAAACACGGGACACCTGGAGAAGCTCTCAATATGGCTTTGAAAGCAAAGTACTGAAAATAAATCTCTAAAGACCAGAAATGATGGATCAATGACCTGCTGCTGCATCACACAAGATTCAGTCTACAAAGGGGTCCTGCACCACTGCAGAATGTGCTAAGACCCAGCATTAGCATTGCTGTGTCATTTCCCAGCACTTTTATTCCAAAGCTGTGCCATATGAGGACAATCATGTGACTTTAATAGAGACTGGGAATGCAGGATCCTTCTTACCCCTTGGTCTGAATCTTCTAGGTCATTCAAGATAACAGATGCCAACAATGTAACCTTATGCAGAGTTACTCCAGCCAGTGCTCACCATCTTGTATTCTACCACTCCCCTCATCAAAGTTTGAAGTTTTCCTCCCAAAGAAACTTCCGCCACTGAAAGTGAATCTTTTTCTAGAGGAACAGACACTTCTTTTGGAGAAAGGTTCCTCAGGCTGGAGAAAGTCTTCAAACCTTTCTGAGTGGAATGGTAGGACAAAAGCCACTGGTTCCAATCAGCCTAAGTCAACCTTAACATTACCTAGAATTTCCTTTGCAAGACTTTCTACAGAGCCTTTACCATTTACCACTTCAGTGAATCACCAGTTTCCACTGCTGCATTCACAATGTATTGAAGAGAATTCAGTACCATAGAAGAGTACAGATACATCATCTGATTCTTTATGTTTGAGGTCATTGAATATTTCTGCCAATGCAGGAAGAAGGTTCCTGTTTCTTCTGT
>NW_015224837.1:0-899 GCF_001447785.1 Gekko japonicus | reverse complement strand
TTGTGAGGACAAAATGGTGGAAGGGGGTCTATTGTTGCTGTACTCCTTGGAGGAAAGATGGGACAAAAAGGGACAGGTGGATAGAAAGAGGTTGGGGGAGCAGGCTGGGAATGGATATTGCATTGTGCTATATAATTATCCACAACAAACTAGCTGAGAATGATTGCGATTGCACCACAAGAGTAAAATATCCAACCATACATGGATGCAGCTCTACATGAGATTCCTGGCTGCATGGTTCTGCAGGGCAGCCAATCCTCTGGAATTTGGTCCCCCTCACTGCCCCCCATTGGCCTCCCTGCACAATAGTCCATACCAGGTATATTGTACTGCTATTGCACAATATAATAAACAAATTGTTGCAAGTGACGTCTCAAAGTGATGGGTTGGAACAAATGTCATCTGGGTCATGAATAATACCTTGAGTAATCCAGACATTACAAGGGTGATGAATAACCCATGTATACGTAGGATCATAGTGATCTCTAGCTCAGAATATGGAGTGCAAAAAGACAAAAGTTCCAGTAAAATGACATCTGGGCTTCTGGGGAAGTAAGACATTTCTCAAGAACTTGGTAACCGGTTTCCTGACCTGGCTCTGTTTCTGCTTTCTTATATGAAATGTCTGTGGTTTTGCACAAAGTTTCTAGTGCCCCGCCCTCCTACTGTGCAATCTTTATTCCATTAGCATGATTTAACATTTATTGCTACAGAGGCATGTAGATCAGACTGCATTTTACCACTCTGTTAGGAATCACAGTAAACCGTTCAATTGAAAAAATGTTGTGTCTGTGATGTGAAGCCACATGGCAGCTCTGTCTGCAGTGAATGAGCAAATTGCTTGATAATGTAGTTGTCTGAGTGATGGGAATATTGTTAGAGCCTGCAAACAAATGAGA
>NW_015224836.1:0-899 GCF_001447785.1 Gekko japonicus | reverse complement strand
AGCATCCTCTGTCTTCATCATGCCTTAGACGCTTACATCCGCAAAAAAAAGAGAGAGAGAGAGGAGAGCGCTCCCTGCCCCCACAGAGCTTACAATCTAAGGCAGGCCATGGAAACAACAAAAGTCTGTGCAGAGGCAGAGAGAAAGAAAGGAAGAGATGGAGTCGGGTGTCCTTCAACCTCATGGGCTTCTGAGCCTATAGAGAATGCCTTTCCAGTTCTTCCTGGAGACAGGAAGAGAGGGTCTCATTGAAAGGGACAGACTGAGCCCCGGCACCTCTAGTTTCAGAAATGGTTTGAGAAATCTTGCTGTGCCCCCCAATTTGTAAAATAGGGACATAACTTTCTTATTCATGTCACATATGTATAGTCTCCATGCATTCTATGCACATTGTGTCTTAGACGGATCCAACCGCCTAGTCTAAAAATTTTCATCATATCTATTTCTGAACTAGGCTCAAGAATGTGGATCAAACAATCCACACAATAAGGTCAGGGACAGAAAGGGAGAATTCCCCTCCTCCATGAAGTAAGCTCCAGGTTTGCAGAAAACCTGAAATCTAGGGGGGAAATGTAGAATAATAGTAATGACGCTGTCACTTTAAGGGACACATATCTACTGAATTCTCACAAGGCTATGGTCTGATATCTTGGGGGAGGGGGGGATTACTAGGCAATGACAACAATATTTCCCTCAGTCAAAGGCAAAGTGAGGCAGAGACTGTAAAAGGTAAAGGAGGGGAGGGGAAGAAAGCAGGGAAAGGGGAGAGGAGAAGAAGCTGAAGGGGGGGAATAGAAAAAGTTGTGGGGAGAATAGAAGGAAAACAGAAAGGCTGTCAGGAGGAAGAAGGCAGAAAAAACTGAAGACTAAGGAGGGCAGATAAAAGCAGGTTTTTTGGT
>NW_015224835.1:0-899 GCF_001447785.1 Gekko japonicus | reverse complement strand
GCCCGGTTTCAGCCTGCTGTTGCCCATGGCTTATTTGCTGTGGACTTAAATTGACTCAAACACTGAGGAAATCTGGAGTGGCCAAGGCCAAGGCAGAAAGGACCCTAGTCTCTGGAGCACCAGGGAGGAGAGGTAAGGATTCCAGCTTACCTCCCATGCTGTTTCCACCAGGACACACGAAGCCAGAGAAAGAGGCAAAAAAACAAAAGGGGCTTCCCTGCACGCTATTTCCACTGGTGAAAATGGCACAGGAGGGAAGATGGAAAGTCCTCCTCCCCCGAGTGCTCTCTGGAGCCTAGCAGAGCAACAGAGCAATTTATGGTGACTGGTGCTTCAGTATGGCAGGGAGTTGGGACGGGCACCCGTGTCCTAACTTGTGTCACAACATATAATGTCTAATTTGGACCTAGAGAAGACTTGCGTTTGCACAGAAGGAAATGAAACTTCTCCATCACACACAGCTAAGCAACGGCCCTGCAGAGCAAAGCAATTACTGCAGAACACAAAGCTGCTCATCATGGCACCTGAGTTCCCCATCGATGCAATCAAAGATGCACACATCAGGGTACATTGAGCTTATGAATGGATTTGCATTGAAGTTCTCCATGCCTCTGCTTTCAGCCCAGGGCTCAAGCTACACACCATTTCTTGGGGGGTAAGCTACAGCATTTGGATTGCACTTAAACACTGAAACCGCTTCCAAACAGCCATCCCGTGTATTTCGAACGCGTATACGTGGATATTTGGATCTGGAGGAGTGGAGGTGAAGAATAGCTTGCTGGACATCATCAGAGTGATAGGCGCTTCCCCACCCATGGGTAAGGAGCAGCCCTGTGATTAGTCACCAGGGGCAGCCCTGTGATTAGCTGCAGGCAAGGCAACTGGCAAAGGTAGGCGTG
>NW_015224834.1:0-899 GCF_001447785.1 Gekko japonicus | reverse complement strand
GCTGGCCTTTATCTACAAAAAGAGCCCTGGAAGTATCGAAGATAGGAAGTATCCTTTTTTCACTTAGGTGGTGCTTTCTGTTTGCCCATGGAATGGGCAATATGTAGAAAGTGTTAGCTGGACAATAGGAAGATGGGTATCCCTTTCCCAACGTTTCGCATGTGTCACCGTCCCACCCATTTACAAAAACACAATTTTGGTAACAGACTACTGTTTTGCTGTGGAGATACAGCCTTACCGTACCACTGGCCCTGGGACCTTAGCACTGGCTGGACTGTACATTCAAAGAAATGAATAAAAGAATGAGACAAAGAGAAAAGCATAGATCTTCCTAATTCAATACTCTGTCAAAGATATGTGCTATGGTTCTTTTCAGCAAGTCCGTGGGCTTCAATTTACACAGGAAGCTTTCCCTTGGGGTTGTCCAGTTTGGCTTCAAAATTTCTTGGAGATTTGAGGTCCATGCCTGAGGAGGCTAGAGTCTGGGGGCAAGCAGGGAGCTTGTTGGGACTGTCACTCTAGGAATTCTGATTTCCTAGACTCTGTGGTATACCATAGAATCTGGCTTCCAAAGCTGCCTTTTCCTCCAGAGGAAGTATTCTATGTAGTCTGGAGACCACTTGTAATTCCAAGGGAACTCGAGGCCCTACCTAGAGGCTAGAAACCCTACTCCCCCCATCCTAATTCACTTTAAATAGACCTAAGCTGTGTGTATCTGCGTTTGTACATTTGGGCCTACCTGCTAGTTTGAAGAAAAATGGGTGGCCGGAGGGAGAGCTCCCTGCATAACAGAACACGCTCAAACTCTGGATTAGAGCAAAAATTATTCTCATTGGACACAACAGCATTTTTAGTAAGGTTAGACGCTTTCCAATGAAGCAACACAATGGCTGTCCAAC
>NW_015224833.1:0-899 GCF_001447785.1 Gekko japonicus | reverse complement strand
CAATCTCTTCTCTTCTTTCTTCTTCTTTGTCACTTATTCATTTTCCAAGCACTCAAACTGTAATATTTTATGTTCCCATCAGCTAGCATAGCCATTGTTGCACACACTGAGTTGTATCCTACCCCATTCTACCACACCATTGAGCAAAGCTTATTCGTTTATTGGAATATTCCATTCAGTTTGGGGAACATTTTGTTAAACAGGCTTTCTGTGTGTATCTAAGCTTGGAAGAAAGCAGCTAGAAAATAGTTATGCTTTGGCGGAGGGCATGCTGAAGGCACGATGTGAAGCCTTTGGGGGACTGGATTTGGCCTCCTGTTGCCTATTCCTATTTTAATATAATGGTTGTCTTTGTCCTGGTGTTTATTTGCACTGTGGTAGCATCCAGGAACTCTGTGCAATTCTGGTTGCCTCTATACAGCCACAGTTTGTCTTCCCTTCTCCTCATTAATTCCCTTAACTCTTCTTGTCCAGTTTTAATCGAGGGCATATATCAGGCAGCATCAATATTCCATTTGGATCAGCATTCACTGCAGAAGGGGATTTCATCCAGTGCCCTGCTACAGCCACACTTCAGAGCTTTAAAGGAAGAGTTGTTGTAGTTGTTGGAAATGTGGCGAAGAACGCAGCCTTGGTAAGTTGTGCATGTAAAATGTTGTCCAAGATGGTTATCCGCAACAGCCTGTAAGCAGCCTACATGGGTTTTTCTCAGGAGAAAATGCTACATGACATGAGCTTAAATGAAACTTGAAGGTATCGATATGTTCTAATATATCCAAAAAGCAACTTTGTGTGATGTTTACACTTAAAAGGGCAACAGAAAAAATGTGTTGTGAAAGTAATTCATATTTTGTTTCTAGTGCTGTTAATGAAATCTCTCACTCTCTCAAAGTGAATCT
>NW_015224832.1:0-899 GCF_001447785.1 Gekko japonicus | reverse complement strand
TCAGTTTGGGTACATAATGAGTTCAGCACTAGATAAACTCAGCACATTATTACTTCTCTTCATACCTAACAATTGTTCCATTTCGAGAAGGCAAGTAACCATTTTGATATCATAGGATATATTCTTGAAAGCACTGCTTAGCAAAAAAAGAAAAGAAATTGCCTTGTTCCCTCATTGCCTTACATAATGTGGTCAGTTACTGAGTAATTTAGATTTACTTATCACTTGGCCATTTAAGGATAGTGAATGTTTGACATAGCTGCCTTTTCAAGCTTTTAATAGAGGAAAAAAGTAATTATCCTAATAAATTTTTTTTTGAGCCAGTGAACACATTTCTTAGCCATCAAAGATCCAAAGCGTTCCCTTTTGCTGTTATACAAACAGGCCAAAAATTTTTAAGCTATGTTAAGATGTGCTTAAAATTAAGTTTATCGACCCATATTTAGACTGCTAAACAAGACTGCCATGTTCTTCGATGGAGCTGAAGCACTTACTGCTCCAGAGGAGTTTAATGGAATTTGTGGATGTTTTCTTGTTGAAAAGTAGTCCAAAATATAGCATTATTGATCAAATTAAATATGGATTAAAAAGCCTCACTCTGGGCTATCTCAGACTTGAAAATATTTTCCCTCGCAGTTGTTAAAACTGGTGTTACTTTTTCTTCAAGCCATGAGAACTCATTCTCGCTCTTGATCTTTCTTATCTACACAATGATGCCTTTCTTCTAATGGGACATACAAACTATTTTCCTGAGGTATTTTTGAGGTAAAAATTGGAGCAAAAAATCCCGACATCTGAAAAGATCTATTTTTATTGTGTATGCGTAAAGCATGAGACCTGTTTTAACTGATAATTAAATGAGATGATTAAATAAGCCAATTCAATAAAATCTAAAACAC
>NW_015224831.1:0-899 GCF_001447785.1 Gekko japonicus | reverse complement strand
CTTAACCGCTTGAGCCACCACAGCTCCATTTGATGAGTAAACCAGGGTACAAATAAATTATGTGATACTACACAAATATAGGAGAGTTCCTTGGACTGAGAAGTTTACAATGCAATCGCAAACAGAATTATACCATTAAAGTCAATATGCTTAGAAGGCTGCTAAGCCTGTAGTAGGGGTGTGGACAACAAACGAAGATTCCAGAGTGACCAGAAATGAATGTGAGCAAATGCAGTTATATAAGGGAAACTCTGGAAATTTTCATCATCTGAATTTCTCCCTGGATTTTGGAGATTTAAACTAAATGGTCTTGTTTCTAGTTCCTATTGTACCATATACTGAGCATTTGAAACTTGCCACAACTTTGGATTCTTTATGTTCATAATAAAGCTCCCCCACTACATTGCCAATGTGCATGTGCATATTGATAAAACCTACAAAAGTAACCTTAATGTGTCTGTATATGTACAGTTTTATCAAGTTTCTTTTTGAGTGGTGTTACACTAATGCACAGGAGTGCACGGGAGCATGAGTAAAACATACAATAACCATCTGGAAGCAATCATTGGTATGATTATTTTAATTTTTTAAGCATTTTGCCAATGCATGTGTGCACTTTGGTAACTTAGAAACAAGGGGAAAATGCTACTGAACGGAGAGAACTGTAAACTGCAGCAATTTCTCCTTATCCAATTCCAGAATTTTATCGCTGATTTTCCTAGTTATTCTAGAATTAAGGAGAAGTGGAGTGCATGACAGAGGGAACTCCAGAACAAGGAATGAAATAATCTGTTCATTCCTGTCATACAGATTCAGTAGCAATTATTAGTAGATGTAGAGCATGAAGATGTTAAGCCAACAAGCTTCAGAATGAAGGTGGAATTTTTGAATATCCACAT
>NW_015224830.1:0-900 GCF_001447785.1 Gekko japonicus | reverse complement strand
GTGACACCCCACCTGAGCCATGACACCTTGGTAAGAGGTCTTAACAACAGTGTGTCAGGACACATTGCCACCTCACACCATTGCCACACCTCACACTCCAGCAAGATAAGGAAAAAAAGAAAATTTGGTCCAGTCCAGCCCATCTTTTTATGAAATATGGTTCTATCTTTGGTGAGATGCTGCTTTTCACTGGCAATATAAATGGAATTAGATTGTTAAAAGAAGAGCAAAGTAGCCTACTTCACCTGAGCACTCACCACCCGGAGAGAAAAGAATTCCAAAGAGGAATGTGTGCCTCCTTCCTAATGACTAGCAGTTCCACATGTATGGAACTCCAATGTTCAAAAACGGCAAGTACGCATGCAAAACATTTAAATTACGAGTCAAAGAAGAAGAAGGAAAGAAAAAAAATTCAACTGGTACTACAAAAGCCTTCCAGCCCATTAGCCAGAAGAACAATTTCTTTAAAGAACTTCAAGAACAATTCTTCATTCAGCAAGTATGGGAATAGACATCTCCTGGATGCGCTTGATCAAATAAGGCACGACCCAAGCTTCTGCTTTTCATAGTCATTTGTCATTTGCTGTCTCACAACCAGGTGCGACTGTGTAAGGCACATTCTGGCCCTATTCATTTGGCTGACAAAGTGGAAAAACACAGAGGGGGAGGCCCGTAACCCAAAGCTTCGCCAGATGTTGCTTTGCATCACAGCAGCGCTTGTGTTATTTCGGATGTTACCTAAGACAGTTCTCAACTGTCAGATTAGGGCTGAACTACAACATTACAGGAACACAGTCTGAAACCACCAGCCAGGTCCAGCTCTAACCGCACATTCAGGGACACAACTAGTGGTCCCAGGCAACTGAGAGGTGATCTTCAAGTATTTGAAGGGCTGTCATA
>NW_015224829.1:0-899 GCF_001447785.1 Gekko japonicus | reverse complement strand
TCTTAACCACCACACCATGTTTGCTCTCAAGACAGCTTCTGTGAGTGGGAGGGCATCTCTGGTTTCCGTTCCAATATCTGGATGCAGCCCACCAGTGTAGATTTGTTGATAAGGACACCATTTCAGAATGGCATTAGCTGCAGAGAAGTTCTTAGCAAGGCATAGAGATAGGGCTGGCATCAGCATACTTTGTGCGTGTGTGTGTGTAAATGTTGCTACTCCGGGAGCGGCGCTCCGGGGCGCTCCTGCTGGAAACGACCCTTGCTTTCAGGTGAGGCAGCTGCCAGGGCCCAGGGCTTCTGGCAGGGCCCCAACATGCCACTTCCCTGCCAACTAACTTGTGAGTGCATTGCCCCCCATGTGTCCAGCTGCATACACTGCCCAGTAGTAACAAGAAAAGAGCTGCAGAAAAAGGGAGGGCTACAGGCAGTGCAGCTGGCTGTGAGCTTGGGCAGTGGAAGGGCTTGTGAGCAGGGCAGGGGAAGTGTGCACAGGCAGGAAGTGAGACACATGGGTGAGTGGGGCGGGACGGTGGCCTTTGGGAACTCTCTGTCCATGGCCCGCAAAATCTGGAACTGGCCCTGCATACATACATAATGGTTCCCCTACACATGGGGGGGGGGGTGACGTCATGGTCATGTGACAGGCCTATTTAACAGCCAAAATACACATTATGCAAATGACGTCATGGAATTCTATAGGAAACATATATTTAACATGCTTTCAAAATCCATGCAAGGACATTAATAGTTTAGAAGAGCCCTCTTGCTGATGAGCTAGATGATTACATGCAGGGCACTTTTTATAAAGGGGAAACATTCAAAAATCGAAAACCTGCCTGCAATCTGAAATTGCGTAGTCCTCCAATCTATTATTTCAGCCAGTTTGGTGTAGTGGTT
>NW_015224828.1:0-899 GCF_001447785.1 Gekko japonicus | reverse complement strand
TAGCAGAAAATGGGCTTTCAATGCATTTCTGTGAGAAAGAGTGCATGATCTGGAATGGTCAAAACATCCTGGCAAAGCAAATCTCAAATGACCATTTATATAAACTTGTGACTGAGAATAATCAAGCTAGAACAGCGACTCAAAACTCCCATGACTGGTGTATTCATTTATGGCACAGATGCCTAGCATGCAGATACCTGAGACAATAAAGGAACTTGTAAACAAGGACATGATAAAGGACTTGGTGATAACTAAATGACCCACACTAAAGAAATGCTTATGCTGCATTAAATCTAAGACAAAGGAAGAGAGCCAAAGCAGAGCCAAGCAGTTGTTGAAACTAATCCACAGTGACCTATGTGGGCCAACAAGGACAAACAGCCCAGTAGGGAATACATATTTTATAGCAATGACCAGTCCAGATTTACCACAATGTGTGTCATAAAACACAAGGATGAGATGCTGGAAAAATTTAAAGAATTTGTAGTAGCAGTCAGTAACTAGTTCCAGTGTAAACAGGGCACAATCCAGGCTGGTAACCGAGGAGAATTCACTAGCAGGCAATTGCAAGCCTACCTTAAACAGCAAGGCATCCAACACCAGATGACAACACCACACACCCTCGAGCAAAACAGGGTGACAGACATGAAAAATCAGAGACTTGTGGGGATAGCAAGAAACATGCTAATGGATGCAGGTCTTCTAAACAAGTTTTTGGGAGAAGCCATAACGATAAGCACCTCTTTATAGAACAGATTGCCATCCAAAGCAATTGAGACAACCCCATATGAGATTTGGCATGGAGCAAAACCTGCAGTAGGTCATATTAGAGTATTTGGCTGCAGAGCCTGCATACGCATCTCAAGTAAGAAATGCTCTAAACTGGGAGACAGGGCAAT
>NW_015224827.1:0-899 GCF_001447785.1 Gekko japonicus | reverse complement strand
CTTTTGAAAGCCCTCACCCCAAGATTACTTAAGGGGATCCCCATATGTAGGGGAAATGGGCACACTGGCCGGTTTTCCTACAGACAGATCCAGTCCCTTGCTGACACTGCTCCCCCAGTTGTGACAAACTGAAACAACAGGTCCTTTACAAGAGCATCACCTGTGCATCGCCCCTTGTGGTACCCTCCCCCGTAGTGACAGAGCCCCATAACCCACATGCATTCTGCCCCTAAGGGCCATCTCTCGAAGGGAGGGAGGGAGGGATGGGGGGAAAACTCCATGAAGCCAGGTGAACTAGCCAGGCAGTGCAAGTGCTTTAAATCCCTCCTGGATCCCACTGCCCAGTTCAGGCCCAACATAGGCTCAACTTGGGAGGGGGTGGGCCCGATTTTCACACCATTGTGCCCCTGGCTGCTCAGCTGACCACATGGCCTGGCCCTCCATGCTAGGTGCAGCCAGCCATGGCCCATGTCGCCTTCACAGACTCTCTCTGTCACTGCAGGGCCACAAACAGGGACCTGCAGGTAAATTGGGGGCCTTCCACCCGACCTCTCATGGCTGGATTCATGTAGAGTAGGGTTCTTTTTAAATAGTTTTAGAAATCCATATTATACTTGAAGCATTTTTCTCTGCTGCCTTCAGGATGGTAAGGGAAGGGCTTTGATACAACACTTTCAAGGGAAGCTTGAGGAAATTACAGAATTAAGATTGAATTTGTAGTCTGAATGTCTGTGGCCAATGCTGTCCTTTGGCTGTACAAGGCAAATAATCTAGAAACTGGGGAAGGGGGATTGCTCCTGTTAACTAAACACAGCTGTTAGAGTTCCTAAATTCCTTCCTCCAGGAATGATGACCAAAGCTGATACGATGACAAGCATAGAATCATAGAGTTGGAAGGG
>NW_015224826.1:0-899 GCF_001447785.1 Gekko japonicus | reverse complement strand
ACCCAGGTTTGAGTCCCCACTCTGACATGAAAACTCTCTGGGTTAGTCACTCGCACAGCCTGACCTACCGCACAGGGTTATTTTTGTGAGGGTAAAATCAAGGAGGGGGAGAACAACATAAACCTCTTTGGGTCCCCATGCAGGGTGTAAACAGCTAAACGTTCAGATGCCAGAAAAGCATCTTCCTCGACAATATTCAGTTCTGACAGAGAAAGGACCCGATGTCTGTGCTGCTTTGATTTATTCGGTCGGTCCAGTACATTTTTATAGGTAAAGTGGGGCTTAATGCTGATGCCCTGGAATGGGTGAGTTAGTATCTAGTTTGGACTAGCTAAACCAGAGCATAGAAGTGTGTTTGCTAAACTACTGAAATGAAAACGGAGGTAGCATCCCTGGTTACTCTTGAACCCAAATATATTCTTGTTCTTCTGCTCTACGTATGAAAAAATACAGATGAAAGCAGGGTTGCTTATTCCCTGTAGAGGAGCAAGCAATCCTGGGCCTGCCCTGTGGAATAGTGAAGGGAAGACCCCCGAGAAAGGCACGTTTCCCCCTCTTGCATGACTCTCGCTAATTTCATTGTCTCACGCAAGACACAGTCACGATTAATTTTGTTCTCAGATTGTGCAGCCAACCGTACACCACATTCTACAGCCAGCCAACCCCTAGTAGGAATGTAGCCTAAAGGAGGTTCAGACAACACAGGCATGGCCCTGAGGTCTGTGGATCCCCAAACTAAAGTGTTTCTGATTTCCTCTGTATTTTTCATTCTGGAATCTGAAGGCAAAGAGATCCAAGGAGTGTTTGGCTGTTTGTTTTAGGGTTTTTTGTACAGTTACCAAGACATGAATTATGTAGTTTGGGAGGCTGGGCTGACACCTTGGGAGTGTTGTTGGAGG
>NW_015224825.1:0-899 GCF_001447785.1 Gekko japonicus | reverse complement strand
TTTTTTATTTTATTTATTCAAATCCTTATATTTTGAATGCTCTGAGTCAGGTCTCTGTAAACACCTCGACTATTCAGTTTTGCTGTCTAAAGTGTGGTTAACGGAGGAGCAGTGGATAAGTACACCATTGAGCATGATAGCTCATAAATGAAAAAGTGTGACAGATCATCCACTTGCTAGCTTGTAGGAGGGAAGGGACATGCCACCTCGGCAGAGCATCTAAGCAGCATTGCAAGTATATCATGTTGGATGTGTGTATCTGTCCAGCAGGAAAAGCTCTCTGATTTGGTAGTAGTGGCAGTTACTCGCTGGGATTTTTTTGGTACCTCCTAGGAGCAAGTGAAAAGAGCAGCAGCACCAAGCAGAATCCTGGGACAGCCATGGGGCTTTCCAACCTTCCAGTGAGGAATAAGGGCTTGTAGGTCTTTCCTTTCACAAGACTAAAACCAGCATTCTAGTGAATTGTATTGGACTGGATATAGTGACTTCCTTTCACTGGGGCTCCTCCTTTTCTGATGCAGAAGTTCTTAGCTGGACGGAGTCACTGGATCCAGTCCATTCACTGTAACACAGTCCATTCCTAGAGACTACTGAAACTCTTTGAGGCTTTCAGTTATGGGAGAAATGGCCTTGGCCAAATTTGGACTTCTCTAGGAATCTGAGAACAACAGGACACAGAGGCCGTCTTGCAGACAATGGGTTTCTCCTACTTCTATGGCAGTGTTCTGCATAGCTAGGAGGGGATATCCTGCTCCTCAGTTAATTAGATATCTACGTGGACTGCTTAGCCTTTGTGCCTCAGGATCCTTTTGGCCCAAGGATAATATTGATTTATTATGTGTTGGACTCCCTTTTATTGGGTTGGTGGATTTCCCTTTTTCTCTTTTTATTTTTTTTTT
>NW_015224824.1:0-899 GCF_001447785.1 Gekko japonicus | reverse complement strand
CTGATTTCTCATACTAAAATGTAACATTTAGTAAGTTCATTAATTTAAGAACTTTGAGAATTGCTTCCTGGAAGCTGTTAGATCCCTGTTAAATACATTTAGAAATTTATCAACTCAGAATATATTCTGATTAATAAATCTAATATAGTTTTGAAGACTGTGCTATTATAGAAGATGTAGCTGTCTTGTGACAGGCAATACAAGAATATAGGGATTTTATGAAAGTGATGATTCATAATTGAGTTTGTTTACAGAATTCCTTTGTCTCAACAGAGGCTGCACAAGTTCATGGTACTGCATTGTAATTCTTCATTTATATATGTTCCTTTGGATGTGAGCATATACCGAAAGTTGTGTACTAGCTTTTGGGAATTCTTACTAGTTTTTAGTTTGTAGTGCTTGGTTTTTAAAATGGCATCTGCATCTTCACAACAACAAAAATGGAGCCATTAGAAATTTGTTTTCAAGGCAACTGAAATTGGCCAAATAAGAGGATGCATGGTTCTAGGGACTAGTGTTGAGATCTTCATGTTGCCTGAATGTTTGTCCATTTGTAAATGTGTATGGGTGATTTTTCCTTATTTAAATGTACCCAGGTATATATATCATGCTGCTTTTTGGAATCTTCATTAGGCAAATAAATTTCATTGCAGATTAAAATAAAGCTATTTGTGTTCTTGTCTCGCCAAATGTTGAACAAGATCTGGGATTTTCAGTGGCATAGATACTGGGTTCAATCCAGACTAGATTTTCTAGTGGTAGAATGGAACTTTCCCGCTTCCCCTTACCCACTGATTTCCATGAAATACTGTTCCTGAGAGACGGAACACTGAGGAATGAAGAGGTGTGCAGTGGAAAGGAGAAATTGATGGAAATTGCAATGTAGTCTGGATCAAATC
>NW_015224823.1:0-899 GCF_001447785.1 Gekko japonicus | reverse complement strand
TGGGATAGTTTTTCCTCCCCTCACCCTGTTCTTAAAAGGACGCAGCACATTTTCTTAGGGACAGCCAAGGTAATCTACCTGAAAACTGGGATGAATGCCAGTTTGTCTTAAAATTTCCAGGCAATCACTGTCCTACATAATTCGGCCTCTTGACAGAACTGCTGCAGCTTGTATTCTTTTTCAGTGATGGGTAATATCTTTTTTTGTCCTTGATCTCAACTGACTTCAGTGGTTTTATAAACAACTTTGTTCTTGCTAAGTAAACTAGGAGCATGACCGGGAATCATATCCCAGGATCACAGCCACACATTCCTTTAGTCAGCAATGTTGCCTGCTACTGACCTAATTTCAACTTGGTCTTAATCCAAGGCAAAGTCTGCCATCAGCACTTGTTCACAAGAATGCATTCCTCATCCCATCTGTCAGCTTCTCTCTCCATCCCACCCCCACACACCCAAAAGCAGAACAAAATTTCTAGTGAGCTATTTTCAGAGCTATCACCAAGGCTTCAAACCCTTTGCTTGGATTGCCACTGGCCTCTGAAGTTTACATCATCAACCAGGATGACTGAGGGTGAAGTGTAAGTTGCTACTACAGCATAAACTAAAGGCTCCTTTAGCATCTTCATTATGTTTTCCAAAACTATTATTTTTGTGACAGATGGCTTTCTCCTGTTTTCCTGTTCTGCTTTCAGTACTCTGGCAAAATGTTTTTAGTTAATATATATGCTGCCTTTCTGGCTCAAAGAGGCCCAACTGGCAATTAAAAATTAAAAACCCTTAGTACAACTACAAACAGCAAATATCATCCAGAATTTATAAATCCCCTTTAATCTGATACAGAAGACCTGTAGCTATAGTACCTCCAGAGAAAGGAAGTTCCACTGCCTTGGGTTAGCA
>NW_015224822.1:0-899 GCF_001447785.1 Gekko japonicus | reverse complement strand
ACCTCTGCCCCCTCTCTCCTGATCCTGTTTGAGGGGCAATGGTGGGAATGTGTCCAGGAGACATGCCAGCCACAGGTGGGACAGGGCATCCACCCTTCCTGCCCCTGGTTCTTGGTACTGAGCTAAATACCTGTCCAGCTGGAGATTGTTGGCCATCAGGTCCATCAGAGGTAATCCAAACCACTTGATGATCTGCGTGAACACTTCCCTGTTCAAACTCCATTCCCCTAGGTCCAGGTCCTCCCTGCTCAACCAGTCCGCCTTCTGGTTGGCCTGGCGCTTGAGGTGTTCCACACTTAGACTGGCTATATGTTTTCCCGCTCAACGTAGTAGAAGGCTTGCCTCCAAGTACAGGGACTTTGATCTGGTACCTCCCTATCGGTTCACATGTTGTCAGTGCATATGAGGACATATTGGTTCTGTAGTCTCTGCTGAAAGGCCATTAGGGCCAACCTTGCTGCATGAAGTTCCAGTCAACTGATGCTGTGACATGCCTCCAATGGGAACCACCGGCTACCAGGTGCATGCAGTGTGCCCCCCATCTTCTGTTGCTTTCATCCATCATGACAATGACTTGGCAAGGGTGTATAAAGCTGGTCCCCTTGTCTAATTTTTTTCCTACTGTCCACCACTCCAACTCCTTCAGCCATCTGATATTGCTATCTGTCTGTGCCTGTGTCTGGCGATCTCCTTCTGATATGGTAGGAGGGACCACTGCAAGGGTCTGGGATGGAACTGTGGCCAAGGAACCATATCTATGGTTGATATCATAAGCCTGAACCACCACTAGGTGCATAAGGTCCACTGTATTCTGGTTCCTGAGCATGGTCACAAGTTCCCTGATCTTTCGTTGCTTTTCCTCTGGGAGATAAACTTTGGCTGGGATTGTGCAGATTCTG
>NW_015224821.1:0-899 GCF_001447785.1 Gekko japonicus | reverse complement strand
GGACTGAGATAACAAAATTTTGATACAGGTTTACATGATCAATCACCAGTCTATCTTAACCTAAATTCTCCCATGATTGTTTCAGCTCCTTCCTGGATGCACCAGATCATTGCTGGTTATGTTGCAACTTGTTCATCTGAAAAAGATACTAGCTGAACCCAGACCAATGGGAATTAATTGGACAGCGTGCTATAAGCATATCATGGCAAATTTGCAGCAGTTTTGGCAAGCTTGATAGGATGTTCTATAGCCCAGGCAGAATGACCAGAAGGTTCTGTTATTTCTCTCTTTTATAGGAGGAAATTATTGGTTTATTCTAAAACAATTTCAGACATTAGTTTGGTGTCTCAGCCGGCAACACTTAAAATGAAGATCCTTTATCTCTCTTCCCACTGACTGTGGGTGTTCAGTACTCTAAACCAAACCACCAATTGTCAAGTTACCTTTGAATTCCCAACAGCTGTGAATAAATGGCATGAGGATATTTTATTCATTTCAGTACATTGTATTGTCCCCATTGGTTTTAGTGGATTATCGTTTTGGCTTTCCTAACTGAAGTCTTCTGTGAGATCATTCAAGTTCTTAGAAACCAGAGTAGATTTGGACCATTCTTCCAGTAATCAGGATATTTCAGTCCCAGTTTCTTCCTGTGTTTCATTCTAGTAGTTTCCTCATTTGTGGTGTGGGCAGCTATGCTAAAAACTTCTCTTGTCCAATTCTATCTGATTTACATTTCTGAGGAGGGGTGATTGAAGGCCAAATGAACAAGTTCTTGCATAAACTTGTTCAGAGGGGAAAACATTGTCTATCAGAAGCATTATAGCTTTCTAGAGGATGGAGTTTTGGTGAGCTGTGTCTCCTGGGATCTCTCAGGGAGGCGGCTCGCAAACCAGCAGTTA
>NW_015224820.1:0-899 GCF_001447785.1 Gekko japonicus | reverse complement strand
TCCCAGGTGGTGGGGTTCTATGGGAGGCAGCACCTGAGGCTGCAAGGAAGAGGGCAGTTTGGGGGAGGCGATGAGGATCAGTTGCCTTTCTGACCTGCACCACAGGCAAGCCAGGACGAAGGTGAGTTCCTTCTAGTAGTGCTGCTAGCATGGTGGGATTTCCCCTTCATCCTGGTTGGTGCTGCAGCAGGGCATGACTCAGGCACAGTGGCAGGCATAAGCTCATCTGGTTGCCTTCTCCTGCACAACTCTGCCCTCCTCAGGGGCTGGCATCCCAAGTGACCACTTGCAGTGCTGCTGTGATGAGAAGAATGCGCTAGAGGCTCTTGCTGATTCCCATAGCCTTGAGCGGATCTAAATGAAGCTTATCAATAAAAATAAATGAGCCTCGTTATAAAGGCACTTGTATGGGGGGGGGACCTCTGAATAAAGTTGCCAACTTGACAGGGGACAAAAAGTTCTGTTCCTTTAACAGGGCTTTAATGTGGAGGAATGGGCAGTAAAAGCTGGCAACTCTAGGCTTGTCTGAGAAAATATGGTTATGTGCAAGCAAGGAAGAGAAGCAGGGAGCAGGCATGTCTTGGGCACCACTGCAGAGAAACGGAGTGGCTGAGGAGGAATCCTTGCAGCTCTGCCCTAAGCTGGTGGGTGAGTCAGAAAGGAAGGAGACGGTTGAAAGGCACCTTTTCGAAGGATATTGCAGAGCTGGGGAAAATGTGGAAGGGGGCAACCAAAATGATTAACCACAAGGTTCTGTCTTGTCTGCTATGCTACATGAAACTGCAGGGTGAGGTCATCCCGAGATTTGGGGAGGGGGGTGTCACCAATATGTAGGTCATACTCAGCTCTATCTTGTCCTTTCAGCTGATACCAGGGAGGCTATAGAAACCCTGAACTGG
>NW_015224819.1:0-899 GCF_001447785.1 Gekko japonicus | reverse complement strand
TTATTCATGATGGCATTTTATTAGTTCTTCTGCATACCAGGAGTTTTGTTTATTGATTTTAACAAGTGTTTTTATGTATTTTATTATTATTTACAGCACTTTGAGTTCCTGTAAAGTAGAAAGGCGGCAAATAAATGATTAAATAAATGAACAATGCTTATAGGCTGTACAACATGGCCCATGAAAACAAAAAACCTGTAGTCATCAATCACTTTGTGGATCCTGAAAAACCAGAGAAGTGGATAGGTGGTAGTTTGGGGCTATAGATTATGGCTTGGCCACCCTATCCTGGCACCATAAATTAAGATTTAACAACCTTTTGCATGATTTACAGTTGATCAGTCTGCCATGAGAAAAGGGGAAATATACATGTGTACATTTTCAGTGATGTAATTCTGCTCATCTTGTGGTATACCTAGAACTCAGAAAAGTGGGCAAGAGAAGGAATAGAAATGCAGTGAAAATGAAGGTGCTTTTACAAGGTTGTTAAAGTGATATTTTTAGAAGATAATCTGAGTGTGGATTCAGTTTTGTAGAAGAGGAAAGCCACAATCTCATGTAAATTTACCTGGGATTAAGCCCCATTAAATTTTGTATAATTTACTACTCAGAAGACATGGATAGGATTTCTGTAGCATCGTGAAGTTTTGTGGTATGTCAACATAGGTGGTTCCTAAGTGCTGGTTGAATGCTTTGGTGAAAATCTGGTAATAGGGACCCTATCTCTACTCATGTGTCCAGGAACAGCAGAGTCAGATATTGTGAATATTAACATTGCAGTTTGAATACATTGTAACTAACCTATGGAAAATCATCTTTAACAGTTGGGAGGTTTGATGTAAAAAATTCCTCTGAGGTTCTCTCTTCTCTCCTTGCCTTTTAATTTTCAAGTGGTTGGT
>NW_015224818.1:0-899 GCF_001447785.1 Gekko japonicus | reverse complement strand
TTGTCAGTGCCTTCCATTGGTGTAGCATAGGACCCAACCTCCTGTGTCCAATGAACTTACTCTCCCAAAAATGTGCATAGGTTTTCAGCCTTAGTTTCCTTTCCCAACAATTTCATGCTTGAATGGGGTAAACGTGCCAGTAACAACATAAAGTGATTGAATGGCTTTTAATCACTTCAGTAATGCTATTGCTCTGGCAAGGAAATGGTTCAGATTCAATTTGCTGATTCAGGTACAAGAATAATGGTCAGATAATCTGTGTGATGAATACCAAGCTCTAAAAATATACACAACCAATAAATCTCTTACTTATTCCAAAAACTTCCAATTTATCACTAGGACAGTATTTCCGTAAAAGGGTCCGGATTCTTAAATAAGGAGATGAGGATTCATGTTGTTCTATTACATATTGCATGAATTTAGAAAAGCAAATCTTAAAACAGTCTTCTTCCTAGTTGAGCTATAATTGTGTCTATAAGTATAGGGAAAATGTGGTCACAATAAGGAGTAGATTAGATACAACATTTCTTTTCAAAATCTTATAGAACAAAACAACAGATTAAAGATGATGTAACAAGCGATATCATCATATCTATTTTGCCCCTCTCAAGTTATAACTTTTTCACACAATACATTTGCACATGTTATGCCCTAATTGAAGAATCCAGATTTCATCACTCCAGGCAGTGTTTCTGTTGCAAGGGTACTATTACATTTTCCTGCCCTCAAACTACAAAATTCTGCTGCTAGGAAAACAGAATTCTTCCCCAAGGTGGTGAATGTATTGCTTTTGAGAGTGCTATATAAAATGTTGCTGTCCAAAGAGTCATGGCCAGTATTGGATATAATTTATGATCTTAATGGTGATGAACAACACATCCACTGTTCTTTTTTAAAAA
>NW_015224817.1:0-899 GCF_001447785.1 Gekko japonicus | reverse complement strand
GTAAAGTGATAAGTTGTGGAACTTATCAAATGCTAAGACGTGTCGACATTTGAGGCCCCCTTTGATTTTGAGGCCCCAGCCAAATGACCCACCTGGTCTCCTTTTCCAGTTGACCCTGTTTCACCCATGCTTAGGGATGCTAGACCTCTTTCTATGGCAGGATACCCCCCAGCATCCCATGCTCTTTGCCCGTTGGCATCTTACACCCCAGTGAGAGGAAATGGGGTGTGTGGGGGGGAATTGAGCTTGTGGTGGCACCATGCTGGCGCACTAATGTCACCGCTGATGGAAAATGGAAGTGACACAGTTGATGCTCCGGCATTTACAAAAACTCTACGGTAGTAAATGCTAGAGCGTCTGAAAATGTCATTTCCAGTTTTGACCGTATGTCATGTTGGCATGCTGGCACAACATTGGCCCCCCGCCCCCCAGTTTCTCCCAGGGTCACTGGCTGGGGCCTAGCAACCCTATCCACACTGGGTAAAGAAATGAATGCCAGTTTTAATTCCCCACTCTTAAATCAGCATTTATCTCACGCGAAAAACAAATCCTGGATGTGAATAAGCGAAATCTGACAACCATTCCAAAATGTGATCATCTATGCCACAGCCCAGCAGTGGGGACAGTTCTCACCCAAGGGATTATATAATCATTGCCATAGCAGAGTCAATAGGAGAAATTAAACAGAAACCAAATCCTAAGGGGGAAAAATCATAGGCTTCCCCAACTAAATCTAGTGAGTAATAACTCTGGGGAATCAAAGTGTTTGATGGCATAGTATAATAAATATGTCAATCAAAGGAGAAGACAGGATTCTTATTTTTCGTTACTAAAGTTTCCTTGAAAGGCAGCAGATTTTTGTTGTTGTATATTCACTCAATAACATGCTGCAGTTTTTT
>NW_015224816.1:0-899 GCF_001447785.1 Gekko japonicus | reverse complement strand
GTGGGTATTTTATCTGTCTTCCAGTTTCTTGCCACTAGTATACGTGCCGCAGTTACTATGTATGCTATCAAATATTTATCTTGTTTTATAACATTGAATGGAAAATAGACTTTAATAGTTAACATCTATGCACCAAATCAAAACCAAGAACCTTTCTATAAAGAGCTACGCTCAGTTTTAGCTATGAAGGAAGCTGAGAGTATTTGTATAGTAGGGGATTACAATGCAGTACTTGACCCCATAATTGATAGAAAGGGTATAAGAAAAAGAAATAAAACGGGTGCAATAACAGCAAAAAGTTTCTTTCAAATTATAGAAGAATTTACCATCGTGGATGCATGGAGAATTAGAAACATCAAAAAAAGTGACTTTTCATACTATTCTCCGAGATACAACTCTTGGTCCAGGATTGACATGATTTGGATTTCGTCTAAGATGATACATGAAATGTTAGAATGTGAGATTCTCCCGAAAACGTATGCAGATCATAATCCAATTATGTTAACCTTAAGGAAAGTACAGAAGAAAAGCAGATGGACAATGAACTTGGGGCTTCTCCGGGACCGGAAATTCAGGAAAAGAACTAAAGAAGAAATTCAGGACTTTTTCACAAGAAACAACAACACAGAGATAAGAGCAGAGATAGTTTGGGACGCATTTAAAGCTTTTATACGAGGCTGGTTTATCTCCCAGAATATTTGGAAGAATAAACAAAATAAAAAGACTTACCAAACTTTAGTGGATCAAATAAATAAGGAAGAGGGAAAGATGAAAAAGGCGACTAATCCAGAAGAGCATAAGGCTAAAATACAACTACTTCAGCATAACTTGAATATACTTTTGAATGAAGAGCTGGCTAGGAAAATCGAATTTACCAAACAGTATTATTTTGAAAATAT
>NW_015224815.1:0-900 GCF_001447785.1 Gekko japonicus | reverse complement strand
TCCTCATCACAACTCAGGCATTAGTGGGAGGAGTTTTCAAAGGAGCCGATGCTGACTTCAGGGTCTTCAGCTTCAGCATTTTTTTGTCCAGGAATCAAGCACTGTAGAATATTGGATGAGAGCTTACAGAAAGGAAAGGAAAGGAAATGGGTGATCCAAATAGTTTTGCCCAACTGAAGCTAGCAGTGGGAACCTTCTGGGCTGCACCTCATCACTTTTTAAAAATTGCCCCTGCAAATGCAACCCCAGAGACTTTTTTTTGAGCAGGAGGGGGTGTACTTTGCCTGGTCTAACAAATGCAGCTTGCTTTCTCATCTTTCTCCCAGACTGGCAGACTGGCTTCTCACTGTACAGACATCCAGGGAGAAGATTAGCTGTTTTAATGTAAATGCTTCTATTTATAAAAGAATCAACAGGACTCTATTATATTTTAGAGATGCAAATACCAAAAGAACCCCACACATCTCTCTTTACAATTTTGTTTATGGGGGAAGAGGGGACAGCCATAGCTAAAAGAGACAAATCGCTAGACTCCTTTCCAGATAAGGCAGCAGTAACCAAAAGAGCATCTGCATTGCTCCATCAGAATTTGCAGAATAAAGAACAGGGAGCTTTAGGCAGTGCGAGCAGTGTGTCCAGCCAGAGGTGGCTGCAAACTTCTCTTAGTGCTGCTGTTGCATTGTAATACTGTCATTGGGTCCCATCACTGTGGATGGCACTTTACACTAAGAACATGAGCAAAAGCAAACCATGGCACAGGAAGTTGACAGTCCTCATTTTGTCGACATTGTGAGATGTCGAGGAGAATGGTGGGCACCCACACTGAGACCCACTGACTGTGGGTCAGGCAGGCTGGGGTTTTGAGTGGAGGCAGGAGCTGCAGGAGGGTCAAGCCAGGCT
>NW_015224814.1:0-900 GCF_001447785.1 Gekko japonicus | reverse complement strand
GTTCCTGCCCAAAAATAGCTCTGTGTATGACTATTACTTGAATCAGGTCCCTCAACCCCAGGAATAAACTTTCCGGGTTTGGAAAGGGCTGCGGAGAGGGAAGGGAAAGACAGGAAGACTGGTGATCATCAGCACCTTCTGATGAGAGCTCACAGGATCCAACCCCTTGGCAGCACCATCTCATAAAAAAAGCATACCCATCCACTGTTTACCTACATATGCCAATTAGTTCTGATGAAGGCACATTTCCAACGGCCCATCGCCCTACGTGGAAGCTGAGAACTTTCACTGGTTAATTTGCTTTGGGCTGCAGACCAGCACTGGCAGGATGAAACCTTCCTAAGACAAACCACATAATCAGGCCAAGAGCAGAGGATGCAGCTTAGCAGTAGAGTGTGCAAGATGTCCCAAGTTCAATCTGTGGTATCGGCAACTAAGGCAACTCAGGCTGCCGGCACTGAGAGAGATTCTTCTCTGCCTGAGATCCTGGAGGGAGACTGTGTCACTGCCGGGACAGATGCCCCCATAATCCGATTCTATTTAAGGCAGCTTCACATATCTACAAGAACCAAACATTTGCAAGGAAGAAAACAGTAACTTGGTGAGATCCACCCACAGGATGGGACCCAACAGTAATCTTTGTTCATGGAACGGGACTTCCTTGTTTCCCCCTTCCCACCGCAGCTTGAAATGCTGCTCTTAAAGGATAGGGGACCCCAAGGAACAGAATGAGGGATAAAATTGGGGTCTGCAGGAGAAATCTGCAAAAAAGCTCCTCTCCCTCCTGTTATTGGAAATCTACCCCTGAATCCAACCCACAGCCTCATTTCCTGTTACCTGCCTTTCTGGACTTTGGAACTCCACCAAATGCAGGGTCTGATTATTCTCTGGAAATCATAA
>NW_015224813.1:0-900 GCF_001447785.1 Gekko japonicus | reverse complement strand
TAATAAATCGAAAGCATCATCATCATTATTATTATTATAAAGGCCAAATCAGACATGACATCAGAAGGCCTGTGAACACAGCTCCTATGCTCATAAAAGAATGAATTCCAGTTACAGGAACTCCACACTGAGATGGGCAGATGTGGCATTTAACCTCTTCCCGCCATGCAATTTTCCTGACTTCCATCGTTCCTCCGGAGCGGCCATCTGCCCTGCTGGAGAAACAGATGAGCACCGTGTGGATGAGGAGAAGGGGATGAGAGGCTGCCCCTGCCCCTCCTGTGTCTAACTTGACCGGCAGTTGTTAGGTTACGGGGAAACTCTGCTATATATAGAAGATTCCACTAAGAACCCTAATCTCCTCTCCGCTATGCAAGTTAAGAATATGAAAGTGCCAAAAAGGGGGGGGGGGAGAAATATCTCACCGCTTCAGAGCCTCATCCGGAAACGGGGAATTAAACGGACAAAGAACTCCCATTTCCAACTGAACCAGACCACAAATTCTGGCTTCATTCCATATCATGTGTGTGTGCGTGTGGTGTGTGTGCGTGTGCGATGAAGCAGCCTATCGGCAGGCACAGCTGTCCACGGACATGTTAGGGTACACCTTCAGCACAAGGTTGTCGCTCCGGTCTCGGAAGAGGACGCTCAGGGAGTTCATTGCGTTGGGTACACAGGCAGGCTCTGGTATGCCTGGAATGATCCCGACGGCCTTCACAATGCCCTGGATCGTGGCGTGGTTCGACGGCCGCACGATCTGGAAGAGAGAAGGAAATCATTACTGCTTCTTGGCAAAGGATCCTTGTTTACCCAGAACAGTTTGGGAAGCACGAGGGAGAAGAGAGAGAGGTGGAGATTGGATTTATGCCCAACCCTCCACTTGGAGTCTCAGAGCGGCTT
>NW_015224812.1:0-900 GCF_001447785.1 Gekko japonicus | reverse complement strand
CAGCACAAGAGCTCTGCCAGATAAGAAGGTGGCATGTCTTACGACTGAAATTATTCACATGCCTAAGCCTAAAGATTTCTGTGTTCATGAGTGGAGAGACGAGTGATTGGGCTGGTCCCACAGAGTTTTCTTTTATGTTATTGTTTGTTCCACCCGACTCTCTCAAGCACATTTGTTACCTCATGACTGAGAGAGAATATATTTATTTTGACTCACTGTTTTAAGCCAAATGCTGTAATTGTTTAAAACACTGTTTAGGAGGCAAAAAAATAATGCTGGGATCAGACTCCGTCATACCGTAAAGTGAATGTGTGTTTGGGTTAATTATTTTTTTTACGGTGACGCAAACAGCTGCACATCAAGTTGCACAGGTGCTATTGTGAATGGAGATGACGTACTTACAGGTCCAGTCCAGCAATATAAGGTATCAAATATGCCAGTCCTGCTGTTAGACAACTTCAGTTGACCTAGAAATATGCAAACTTTAGAGTTATACAGAGCTCTTCATCAGGCAAAATGTAAAGAATGTTGATCAATTATACCCATACGTATAACCCCATTTACCTTTGCTTGACAAAAAAATTTCTGTGTTACTCTGAAAGATCTCACATACTTTCTGGGACCACATGACAACTGTATCGCTTAAAGTAAAGCATTTAAACGTACTCCTTGCCTGGCAGGGTATTAACGCACGCCTAACTTTTAGAATACTTTTTCAGTAACTTGAGTTGCGTAAAGGCAAGGTTGAATGTCAAATCCATGGCTGCGAATACCTTTGTAGAGCCAGTTTCTCCCAACGCGAATGAGCGACCTACAATCTTTGCTCACCCCAAAGCAATCCTGACCAGCATTAGACAAGGGGGAAGATCTGGAGTAGGGGTCCCCAACCTTTTTGAGCCT
>NW_015224811.1:0-900 GCF_001447785.1 Gekko japonicus | reverse complement strand
CTACTGGGTTAGTGTGGTGACCTGGAGTGGAACCCACATTTAAAGTTCAGAGATGTAGTCTTTCTGCTATAGAGGAAAGCCGCAAGGCAGTTTGAGGTCTGTAGGTTTAAAAGCTCAAGAGCGCTTTTAAATAGGTTAGAAAGCCTGAGGGAAACTCGGTGCACTGTCATTCAGAAAGTATTCTGTCAGTTCCTGCCTAACTCTCCACACTGAAACATTTGGGGAAACTGTATTTTCATAAATTAGTGTCTCAATTAGTTACAGTTAGGTATAGTTGTTCATGAATATTCACAGCTGTCCTTCCCAGAAAAATAAACTGATTTCCTGTTGTGTTAAATCTCTGCTCTCCTCCTTGGTATTAAGGGCAGACAAGGCTGTAACTGGGTTTTACTAAGACAGGGGAGAGGGTACCTCAGAAACACTATCATTGTTACGTTTCCCTTGCAGGCTAAAATATAAATTTTTCTCTGGCTTCTCTGTATACAGTTTTTGGTGTATGTGTTGGGGGAAGTGTGTGGGTATTCCTCAAGTATTCCTAAAGATCTTATATCAAGAGTGATTCTGTACTGAGTGCTGGCTTTTCCTGACAAAAATATATCCATGCCTGCTAGTATGGCTTGTCACTATAGTCATTAGTACTCAAAGAGGGGGAAGCTAATATGAGCAGTTCAGGCAAAATGGGTGCTTAAGGATACATTGTAAGAACAAGAGTAGGGTGGGTCATGCTCCATATAGGGTCAATACATCATGGAGTGCACAGCTGTAGAACCCTTGGAGACTCAAGGCACACTTGAAGGTCTGAAATTCACACGGGACATGACATTTTTTAACAAGTTGAGTTCCTTGACCCAACTCTCATTCCCTGCAGTCAAAGCCGCCCTGAGCCTGCTAGCAGGGAGG
>NW_015224810.1:0-901 GCF_001447785.1 Gekko japonicus | reverse complement strand
CTCATTCCCATCGGGATCAATCAATTAAAACCCAACCGAGTCAAGATTAGCTGTGGCCATCCACCCAACTACGAGTGGACAGGGGTGTGCCCAATTGTTGGTTGTCATAGCTGCAACACAGGAATGGCTAGAAGTTTGGAAACTCCTTCTGCAGTCAGATGACCCAGCTTCTAGTGACACATTTAGTACGTGACTTGTCGCATGTCGGGCCAGAAAGTGTAGCCATGAGGTCTGGCATTTGGCATGGAAGTGTGAAAGAATGTGGGTTTATGGCATGGCTATTTAGGCCATTTGGCCTTACCATGTGGCTAGCAAGAGGAAACAAGGCACAGCATGTTATCAGAATGTAATCACAGGAGAAGGCACGGGTTATAGAAAGCAGAAAGCAAAATTTCTATACACCCGGTTCTCCAGATTAGCGTCTGCTGCTCTTATTCACTGCACCAAACTGGCTCTCAGTTTTGGACATGCACCTGAACTTGATTGGGATGGTCTGCTGCTTGTTTCATAACAGGTTAGAGTTTAACCCTGCTGGGATAGGAAGGTCTGAATGTCCTGCCAGTCGTGTGCCAGCCAGACAAGGGCCATAAACAGGAAACAAATGGGAGTGGAGTCTGTCTTGACCAGCCTGTAGGTTCAGAGTTTTTGCAGGTGCACATCTGTAGGATCAACACAAATCAGTAGTGCATCTGGGCAAGTAAGCTTTGAGGCAAGTGGAGAAGGCACTTCAGAGCTGGCACTTCCATCATCTGCCCTGGTGGGTTCCAGCAACTGTAAGGCCATGTGGTTAATGGCAACAAGAGCTTTAATGAGGTAAGTAAACAGGGAAGCTGGAACTTGACTGGTGCAAGAAAGAACTTCACTACGTCTGTGAAAGTACGCAGATGGACGAGTGATTTCA
>NW_015224809.1:0-900 GCF_001447785.1 Gekko japonicus | reverse complement strand
AATAATAATACTAATCTCTACCAACCATAGTTCTCATTTTAATCTAACATAACATAGGCATAACATAAGCAACTTTCCCAAAAGTAAATACCAATAAAACAAATAAATTAATTATGTCATAGCCCTAGAGATAATTTCAATCTCATAATTATTCAGCTTATAAGCCTCTTTTTAAATTCTCTAGGACAAATATAGTTCCAAAAATAATTTTTGTAATAGTTACTAGCACTACTTACAGTTCATTTCCAGTTAATTTAAGTTTGTCCACCCTCATTTATAGGTACCCCCAGCCATCATATCGAATTTCCACTCTCTACACAGAAGCAAAGTAAAAGGAAAATAATAGTTTTTAGTTAACATAGTCCTCACCACAATATTATTATCCAGTTCTTTTTTCTCTTGATTGTTTCTGTTCTCTTCTATATGACGTCTGTCTTTATACACCTGGCTTTTAATTCCCTGGTCATCTTCTCCATAGTTCCAAATATGTGGTTGACGTAGAATTTTGTAGTCCTTTGTTCTTATATTTACTTTTTTCCGTCTTTTTTGCTTCCTGCTTTTCCTCTTAGGTGCGGGCCGCCGCCCCTTTTGTATTCGTCCTATTTCCAAATTTCCTTGCCCTGCCACAGAATCTTTAACAGCATCGAGTTCCAGTAGACTTTCTTTTATAGTCCCAGCCTGGGTCACCAATGGCTCTCTTTCCTGTTCCTTTTCACACAGTTCATCTTTTCTTTGAGTTCCCTGTATTATTTCTTGTACCTCTACGGTTTCATTATAAGAGTTTCTTAACAAATTTTCACAAGTCACTTTAAATGTATGTATCGCTTCTTCAATCAACTGCTTTTGGAAGTGTTCCCACTGTTCCCTCGTAAGGTCACACAGTTTTATATCTCCATCCAT
>NW_015224808.1:0-900 GCF_001447785.1 Gekko japonicus | reverse complement strand
GAAATGACCCCTGGCGCCAACAATGCTATTACCGCACTGGCATTTGCAGGGCACTCTGACACAAGGCAAGACCATGACCCTGCTCCAGCCATTTGGAGCATGAAATGTGAGCTGTCTACCAAACAATTTGTTTGAACAAGAATAAATCACTCAGTGGGGGTGGGGGTCATGTGTTTAGGAAATTCGTCAAGGGTATGTTTGCTGGCCTGCCAGAGGCCGCTTCCATGGAAAAGGTCGGGCTTCTCGGGGATTACTTTATATCTCAAGGCTTCAGAATCCCATGAAGTTCCCCCGTCAAGGGAAATCAAAGGACTGTTACATTAACCGGAATAAAACCTTCCAGGTTGTACTGCGTAAGGGTAGGAGGAAGGTATGTTTACTGGCATTCGGTGAGCTGCTCCCTTAGGTTCCCAAGCCGATCTTCAATTAAAGCTCTAGAAGTGTTAATAGGGTAGGACTTTTGGGTGACATTTTCCTACAGGATTTTAAGTCAGTCTAACATTTGCGATTGGCTTATTGCCCGTGGCAGAGATTCTTTTTTTAAAGCTCTGGCTATATGTGCACCTGGAAAGACAAGCCGAGCACAAAGGTCACAGAGGTTAGAAAGAAATAGCATGGATTATGGATTGAGGTGGAAGTCGGGAAGAAAATGAAAAGCTTCTTGATTCTGTTTTCGTAGGCTTGACTGCAGAGTGACCTTGTGGGTCCAAAGGGTCCAGTAGAGGAAAGACCTTTGACATCTTTGAATCTCTCAAGCAAAGCAGAGTCTAGAAACTGTTCATTAGATCGTACTTTCCCTGTTTTAGTGTGTCGAAAGAAACCTGCTCACCATTTTAACAGGTAAGAGCAAAGTCTGCGTCCAGTGGCCGCTTTAACAAAGTTTTCTTCAAGGTATGAGCT
>NW_015224807.1:0-900 GCF_001447785.1 Gekko japonicus | reverse complement strand
AATCCTGGGCATAGGGTGATAGCTTAAGTCAGTAGCATGCCAGCGAACTTTCCATTATGTTGTGGTTCTAAAAGAAAACAAATAGGATGTGTGGTTCCTTGGGTTCTAATAAAGAAAATGTCTGGAAAATGTGAAGGTGGGAAAAAAACCCGGAAATTGTGGAGGGGGAAATGAAATATATATAAAACTTACTTTCATATCAATGCTAAACTTATTTCAGTGCTTTAACAACACCTTCTAAGTCAATCAGTTCTGAAAGGTGTTACTCTGCTTAGAATGACATTATTAGCTTTCTACAAACAAAGCTGCAAATAATATGCCCTATAATAGAGCAAGAGAGAAGACACTGCAAACAACTGCACCCTGTCCTAAATTAGCACGTCTTTACCAGTGGCAATGCAAGAACAATTGTCAACTATAGAAAACCCACATTTTGTAATAAACAAAAGAGAACGTATTCTTTAGACAGAGGCAGCCTGTTTTCACATGGAGGTGGGCAAATGCAGCCCTCCCCCGCCGCCATGGCAGCATCATTGAGCAAAGTGGCAGTAGCTCGGGGTGGCACCCATGTGCCTCATTCCCATGCAGCTCCCTCCCTCCTATTACTGTATGATCTCCTTTTCCTTTTGTCATGTTGGTGCACAAGTGACAAGGTGACAACCATCTCTCACCAGGGTCTCCACAGCTCAGCAACACCACCCCCTTCACACTTCACAGCTGGGAGCAACCTTAAAGGGAGGAATGAAAAGAAAATAGTATCAATGGATTCTCTGACATAATGGAATAGAAAAGAATCTGGTCCAAGCGAGCAATCCAGGAGTGGCCCGGCTCCCTCTGCAAAAGAGAGGTGTTTGCAGTATTGTGGAGAGAATGCCCATGAGAGGTGGTGCATACCAGAAA
>NW_015224806.1:0-900 GCF_001447785.1 Gekko japonicus | reverse complement strand
GGGAAAATGGAAGTCATGGAGGGCTGAGGCAAGTAAGTGCAGGGGAAAATTGCTATGTGGATGCTCCTTTGCCATTGTAAATGCCTCTGTTTTTGCAGCATGCACAAGAGCTGAATGGAGAATTGTCTCCATGTGGAAGCAACCACTGCAACTTAAACACTGGATATGGTGACTAACACCTGGTTTCTCTGCACCTCCTCTATCTTCCACCTGTTTCCACAGAGTTATTTTCTTTCTCTTGTCATTCCCTCTTCTCTGCACTGTTTCATACATTTTGGTGTATTTTTTGTTCCTTCTTTTACACATCCTTCATAGGACTAGTCAACATTTCACACAAACAAACTAACACATTTCTGATAGCCACTTTTGCTATATAAAACTTCTTTGGAAGTGAAGCTATCTGGAGCAGAGAAAGGATGGGTCAGGGAAAGGTCACCTATGTACATGTACACATCCCTCCTTTGCTCCTCAGAAGAATTTTGAGAAACAGAAGTGACTGTCCTTCGTGACGTTTGTGTATCACACAAATAGGAACTTGTGCACACTCACAATCAGAACCTTCTAGAACTAAGCTAAAGAGCTATTTCTGGTGCCGACTCCAGCTACTCCTAGCAAGACACATGCCTTTAGTGGGTAGAGACACATCTTCCTGCTCAGTTCTTCTTTCACTAAGATAGCAGTTAACTAAAAAGGAAACTTCTCTATAGAAATTTTTTCTGTGTACTAAGTATCGCATTTTTCTTCATTTTAAAAAATTGAACTTATTCGATGCCTTTGTTTATCTATATACTAATAGCAACATGTGGATCCCAACTGTGGATACCTAAATTCACGGACTGACACCACACAGGCATTAGACAGATTTTTCTTCAAACTTGGGGGACTATCCAGGTTTGCAGA
>NW_015224805.1:0-900 GCF_001447785.1 Gekko japonicus | reverse complement strand
TCTTCCTGGCAGATAATTGTTCTGCAGAAGGGCATTTGCAAGTGAGATAGAAAAGGGGTGTGCATCCTGCCTTGTTACACTCCTGCCTTTCTGCCATCTGTTCAGGTCAAGTTTCCAAGAGACATTTTCTGTGGTGCTCATTCCCCATCACTGATCTTCATATTGAGGTACAAGCTATAGTAGCAGGTAGTGAAGGAGGGACTCATAATGCATGGACATAGATGGTGGGGGATGTTCCCTTTCTAGAATGTTACATGAAGTTCTCAACACTTGGAAACCATTGCCTTTTTGTCCTCTTGTTTCCAATACCAGCATTACCAATATAGGCCCTGGATGAAATGCCATCAGTATCAGTTAATGAACCTCTTTTCATTCTTTGAACTTCAGTGGTCTGTAATAGCTTAACATTTCCATGTCATTTAGTTTAAAGAGTGCTTCCAATATGGTTTGTGATTTCCTGACTAATATCTGAAGCATATTAAATTGAACAATGATCCTGGCAGGACTGGAAGGAAGGGTTCACTTAAAGCTTTCCCTTCACAGTTCAAACTAGAAAAATGACCTATTCTTCTTTCTTCTATATCAGGTCAATTTTAATCCCATAAATATCTTTCTCAGGCAGCAGGTCAAACTTAAAAACTTAAGTATAAAATGTTCTAGCTTATTTTCTCAAATGTATTTTTAAAGGAATCAGAAATATATTTTTGTATATTCTGAGATAATGACTCCTATTTCCAGGCAAAGTCCCTTCTGCCTTTTCATTTGGAGCACTGCACAAAACAATCTTGTTTCAGCAGCCTCTCAAATATTTACCTGCTTGCTCACTCATACTTATTTTCATTTGATCTTCCATGGCTTCCATGCACATGTAATTGGTAACCACTTATTAATTAATTAATT
>NW_015224804.1:0-900 GCF_001447785.1 Gekko japonicus | reverse complement strand
GTTTAGAACTGTCAACATTAGGTTGACAGAGCAACAAAACCAGAAAGGAGGGTTAGAGCAGCAAAGAACAGCATTCATTTAAACCAGTGCGGAGCGGCTATAACAATGGAGTTACTACCAGAGGGCAGGAAACATATGCAGACACTGATTTTTATACTGGCGCACTGCCAGCATGAAACCGGATGCAAATGTAAACAGTTTGTTGGGGAACAGGAGCGAAAATGTCAGGAAACCAGCAAGAAACACACATGTGGATTCGACCTAAGTCTGCTGCTAATCCTGTGAAAATGTCAGGCACTTAGATGGGCTGAATTTTAGCCTCATGACAGCCAAGCTGGAACAATTTGACTGCCACTACACAGAAGATTTTAATAGGATTATATGGATCCCTTGCAGTCCATCACACAGCACGTGCCACACAAAAAAGCAGTGTGTTCCCTGTCTTTCAGTGCAGAGAACGTGATGTGACAGAATTCATGCATCACCAACATAAAAGGGCTCTATTTTTAGCATCTTCAGGAGCAGTCTGGTATTGATTATAAACCTGATTTCATTTTTTAATAAAAAGTCCAGAACTATTAAATTATAGTAAAAGAAAATTACTTGTCTCAGCTTCTGCAGATGTCAACAGGCCGCCACCACCCACAAGCCAAGCAAGGCAGTTGTTATTTAGTAATTTATCTTGTGGATGTGTGTGACAGCACACACAGCAAGGCATTGCCGTTTCTAGAGATATGTGGTGGTGCACAGATTGACGAGCATTGCAGTAACAACACTTGCATCTAGCTTGGGGTTAACAAGGCAGTCCTATATTTTATGTAGACAGAAAACTACGATCCCAGTGTAAAAGATTACTGGGATATAGAGTTACAGCAGTGTTCTGTTGTTAGCTGAAATGCT
>NW_015224803.1:0-900 GCF_001447785.1 Gekko japonicus | reverse complement strand
GCTTTCGAGCAAGGGAAACCTTTTTAGGACTAGATCCCTGAGTTCTTCAAGTAAAAGAGAGAGATGAAGCTTTTCACGTGCTGATTTCTGTGGTCACGACCGTTTTTTTCCCTTGCATAAATGTGAACACAGAATCGCAGAATCCATGCAGGTCTGGCGGCAATTATTGGCCATTTCAACGTAAAATCTAACCCACAATCTTTCTCTTGCTTGGTTTTGCTAGGCTAACTTGACAGTCAATATCCATTTTTGCCATGGTGCTGAGGAGACCACAGAGGGACAGAGGCAGCATTAAACCAAACAGACAAGAAGCCATTTCGCTAGGGCTGTGGATCAATTTGAACTCGGGACTCGCACAGCCAGCCGCCTCTTACACATCACAGGGGCCTCTATAAACCCAAAAGAGAATGGATCGGCTACACCAGGAGTCCCAAGTGGGAAAACGTACCAGCTCTTCGAGGAAAGCTGCACAGTGGAATTTGGGGGGGGGGGGGGCAGATTCCAGAGAACCTCAAAGCAGGTTGACAGCTTGACAGGCAACCACAGTCCTCCCCTTCCCCTTCACTTAACGCTATTTAGCACTGACACATCCGCACACAAAAATAACATGTCTCAGGTAAGGATGGCCCGCCCACAGACACACAAAAAGCCTCTGCTCTCTCTGATCTCTGCAACAATTCTTTCCCCTACTTGCTAGATATTGCAGCTTTGAAATCACGCTCTCTGCCAAAGGCAGCAATCCTATCTATGCCGTGCTTTGCAGAACCCGGTTCCTTCTGACCTTGCCTGGATTCTTGCTCTTTCAAATCCGTGCATTGGAAGGGGGTGGGGAAAGAAGGACTCCTCCAACTGCTGCACACTCAGCAAGCATTTACTGCAACGGCAGCAGTAGACGCACCT
>NW_015224802.1:0-900 GCF_001447785.1 Gekko japonicus | reverse complement strand
GGTGTCTCTTAGCTTAATGATTCCAATATTTAAGGAGGTTTGCTGAGAAATACAGTGTCTTTGGTGCCCTTCAAATGCAGAACTTTTGAAGAGGTGCTCTTCTGTCATGTACTTCCATGTGACAGGCTCTCATTGGGCAAAGCTGATCACAGAAAGGAAGCTTGCATATGGTTGGGGGGGGGTCGCGTGTGTTGTACAGTGATCACATGAAATAATTTGCTGATTATTACACATTTTATCCTTTTTAATGCTGCTTGGTCTCTGCTATTTGCCTCTGTCATTGCCAGTTACTGCCTGCTTAGGGGATATCTCTAATTGTGCAAATAGGTGTGTCTTGCTAAATTGCTGTGAAATCTTAATTTGTGGCATTCTGGCTCAGTTCGTGTGTATGGCATAGAAACAACTAAAACCAGTCAATTAATGAGCATTTGATTGGCGTGCAGACACACTGTGCCACAGACTTATTCCCCAAAACACAATCTGTAACCACTTATTGTTGTACAAACAACCCTGTAACTAACTGGACTGCTCTGGGGCAAAGTAGGTTGTGGATTGCAGCTGGGTAGTTTCATCTTATGGGCCCACTTCAGCTGCTGTGACACAAAGAGATTTCTTACCACAGTGATGCCAGAACCTTTGCTGTTAGGTGACTGGACTAGAGCCATGGATCTCTGGCCCATTTTATACTGAAAAACAAATCTGGACCACTTGAACTGTAGCAGAGCAGAGCTGAAGCAACAGCTGAAGCAAGAAGGACCCAAGTCTGCAACTCTAGGCTAGAGGACTGAGGAGAGAGAACCTAATACACATGGTCAGTAGCATTCCCAGTAAATATGTTTTGTTATGGTTTTGTTATGATCTTTTCCCACCACTGCCTTATAGTGAGTCCCTTGTAAACTA
>NW_015224801.1:0-906 GCF_001447785.1 Gekko japonicus | reverse complement strand
AACCCTGTAAGGTAGGTTAGGCTCAGCATTTGTGATTGGACCAAAGTCACCCAGCAAGCTTCCACGGCAGAATGGGGATTCGAACCTGGGTAGCCCATAGTCTAGTCTGATACTCTAACCACTAGAACACGCTGGCTCCTGCAGTGAAGCCACCTTGAGCCGGTCTGGAGAGGCAGCGTACAAACCTTCTAAAAAAATACATGTTGCACTAGCCTCCTCTTATCCTTACCCCGTTTGGAATAGCAGACTCCTATTTTCCATACCGACATTCTGGATAAATAATTCCTTGAGTTGAAAAGGCATTCTTCTTTCTCATACGGGTCAAGGACGGAAAGGGCAAAATGATTCCTCGTTCAATGCTCTATGATGCTGACTACAGTTGCCAGTCTCCAGGTCCCACTTTTCAACTGATCTCCAGCTGACAGAGATCAGCTCCCCGGGAGAAAATGGCTGCTTTGAAGGGTGGACTCTATGGCATTGGACCATGCTGAGGCCCCTCCCCTCCCCCAAACCCCGCCCTCTCCAGGCTCCACCCCCAAAGTCTCCAGGTATTTCCACCCCCGAGCTGGCAACCCTAATGCTGACTCACAGGTCTCTCGGGCCTAGTTTCTGATTCTGAGGCATTATTTTCATTAATTCCTTCAGATGAAAATGCCTGTAGATATTGCCCAGCTCTGACTTCACCCTGAACTGGTTTTTAGGAGAGATCTGTCTGTCTGTCTATCTGTCTGGAGCTGTCACTGGATGAGAGGGCAGGACGTAAGTAGTGCGACTGAATAAATTAACAAAAATGATTATTCTGTGGTACAAAATACAGTCGAGGTTTGGCAGGAGAAGATTAATCTGTAGTAATCTGTTGTCACCTCTTCCATGTAAAACAAATAGCATTTTCTCCCTGTAGCCTCC
>NW_015224800.1:0-900 GCF_001447785.1 Gekko japonicus | reverse complement strand
ATGGGACATGCTTGGACGAAAGGTGGAGGCTATAGGAAAGAGGAAGATTGGGTGAGATTGTTTTAAAAAGTCATCTGGATCCAATCCTGTATCTATAATGTATCTGCTTATTTAGCATATGAAAGTAAAATATTCACTTTGCATTGCTACTTTATGAATTTAAAATTTCTATCCCCATGAAAAACTTGTAATTTAATTTCATCAGAGTCCTGAGGGTAGAAGATAACTGAGATTCATTTAATAGCATGCATAATCCTAACCCATGATGAATGGTATCCTTTGAAAAAATTCTGTGTACATACTATTATAATAGTACTTGAGCAAAAATTCAGCTGATGGAACATGGTAGCCAGGTACACTGGCTGAGAAGTCTCTGGTTTCATCTTACCTCACCCATGAATACATTCACTAGCAGTTCAGTTCTAAGGAGAGTTAAGCCCTTTTAAATCCACTGGAGTCATCCTGCACCCTTCTATTCTGCATCATTTTCAGGAGGCAGAGAAGCATAGGATTTTAGTATGTCGTGACATAGGTTCAGTTCTACTCGATGTTACAGAAGGGGGACATCAGACAGTTAATTTTGATGGCAGCCACAAGTTCTCTATAGCATCCAACTTGGCGGGGTGACTCCTGAGAAGCTGCTAGGGAAGGGAAGTCCGTCTCCCCCCCCCATTAATGTAACAGTATCCTTTTTAACTCTGCCAGCCTTTAGTTTTAGCATGTTAAGATTATATAGCATGGGTTAAAATATTAGAAAGTCTGCAGGCGATTAGAGATGTCTCATTCACTCACGCATGGCCTTCACCTTGGAAGTAAGCATAAGCCATTGGTCCTGTAGCCAGGCCAGGTTATCTTATTGCTCCCAGGACCTCCCCCCCCCCCATGCCCTCCCTGGAACAG
>NW_015224799.1:0-900 GCF_001447785.1 Gekko japonicus | reverse complement strand
GTTCCGACTGGGAGGGCAATAAGATTCTAAAGATAACTTTTGTTGTGTAGAACAGATAAGAAAGCCCAAAAACTTTGGATTCAGACTAAATTGGCAATTTGTACCAATTACTCCTTCCTGCTGCAGGTCCCCAACATGTCGTTCCTCATGGTTCCCTATCCCCAGGAATAGATTTTGAGGAGATTGGTGGGCTGCCATGGGAGGGGGAGGCAGGAAAGGACCCTTTGGCAGATAGAAACATTAGTTTTGGGACACACCAGAACTAGCAACTAGGACACAAGTATGAGTAAGCCTCTGGAACCACACTCCTGTCTTAGAAACCTGTTGCCAAATCACTCTGCCACACAAGAAGTTTAGTTTTAGAATCCAGCATCAGTTGAGTTAAAAAAAATAAAGTAAGTGCATGCATGTGACAGAATATTTACACATAGTAGATTCTCTAAACTAATGCACCAGTGGTACTGGGACATGCTCTTTTAATAAGTCACCGCTGTTGGCTCGGCACCGTTGAAGAACTCAGTGGTTATGTAGACCAAGCTCATAGAACAGCTGCATTACAACCTTTCAAAAAAGCAGCATGCTTTTCCTTGCTGACAATAGGACAGAGATATGAAAATAGTGCAAGCTCCTTCAGACACTGGAACCACCAAATGAATGTTACAGTAATAACTACAATGCATTATAAATGCAAAGAAAGGTCCTTCTTGAAATATTTATGATTAAAACACATCATTACAAGTCCTGTCCTCCACTACCAGCTGAAATAGTGCCCTACCCTCTCCTAAATTACAGTCCTTCAAATACTTAAAAAGAGTCATTGTATCCCCTCTCACCTCTTCTCCAGGCGGAACATTCCCAGTTCCCAGTTCCCACAGTCTTTCTTTGTAAGGCTTAAGTCTC
>NW_015224798.1:0-900 GCF_001447785.1 Gekko japonicus | reverse complement strand
CTGACTGCTCAGCAATTTCATTTCTTTCTGCTCATTTGGCTGCGAGGCTCCAATTTCTCGCGTTTTCTCCCCCGTCCCCAGGCTGTGGTCTACGACATCGTCCTGAAGAACTTTGAGAAGATCAAAAAGCCAAGGGACGAAAACAAAGGGATGATCTACTGAGCAGCTGGCCGGAGACCACGATGGAAGTGCCTCCCCAGAACGGAAGCTTCCCGTTTTCTTCTTTGCCGGGCAAACTCTTTCCGCTTTCGAATAAAGAGATCTTAAATTCTGCCAAGGATTTCATTTTATTTTAAAGTATGACTCTAAAAAAAATGCAGCAGAAAACAATAAAGTCTGCCTGCCTAGAAGCACCCGCTTAAATATGTATTTTTGAAAGATCAGTTGGAAACAGAGTTGGTGTATCGTGAAAATGCTAACGTTTTCACCGCTACACTCCCCTTTATTTATTTGCATTCAGTGAGTATTTGGGGGATGTCCTTTTCTGCGGGAAGGGACAAAAACGGCCAACTTGAAACCTACAGCCGCTCCTATCCGTTCACCTAACAGCTGGGCAGTCCGCGACGAGAGTCTCTGCCCCTTTTCTTGACCCTCCCTGTTGTCTTGGCTACTGCTGACCAATCACAGTCCCTCAGGCACTGCCATTGGCCACCGACACCAGCTGGGCGATTTCTGTGTTGAGCTGCTGATTGGTCCAGTCCTCTCTGATGTCATCCAGGTGGACATCGAAGTCAACCAACTGGGTGTAAGCTTTGGCTTCTAGGAGGGACTGGCAGATGTGGCGAGAAGATTCCCAGTCACGCCACATGATCCTGAGAGGAACCAAGAGGGGAAGAATTTACAAAATTGGCATCTGGCCTTTCTTGCCCTCATCAGGGCCACTGAGGTGGCTAACGAACT
>NW_015224797.1:0-900 GCF_001447785.1 Gekko japonicus | reverse complement strand
TGCTGTTCTTTACATGGCCAGTGTCAGCACACCCTGCGATAGGGCAGCAGCCAGGGTCCATCAGTTCTGGTGAGGCCCACTGCTGCTGACTTCCAACTCATGCGTCTTCTCAGATACCTGCACTTACATCCTTCCACTGTCTGCTTATGAGTGCTTTGTCACCTGTGCTTTTAACCTGCATATGCTGCCTATCACTGCTGGAGAAGGGCACCAGCCCTGGTTCTATATATACTCTAGAGTAGAAGAAATTGTTTTTAAAAGGGATATTCTTGGCCAAAGTTTTGCACAATATATTGTAGCAGTGATAGTATGTGAAGTGTAATGGAAAACCCCCAAAGTAACTGTAGAATTTCTGTTTTCAGATTTTGGCTCATACTGTACAGGGTTACCTGTGCACTGGGCTTTCCAAGGAATTGCCATATGCTTGAAAGAGTAACCAAGCTTGATTTGCTAGCTTGTAACTGGTGCACTTGGTATTCATTCAGATTTTGTCTGACTGTAAATTGTATGTATATGCTGTTAATCATAGAGTGTGTACATATTACTTTTTAGGAAAGATATGCATGTGTTTCTAGGAAAAGGTACCCTTTACTGAGACAGTTTCCAAGTAAAATCTGCAGTTAGGACTCCTTCCCCCAAGCTACTTATGGACACTTTGAAAACATGGGACACAATTTACATCTAGGTTAATGGAATTTTCCAACTGACAGCGCAGGTGAGTTCTTTATTTCAATCTGAACTATTCTTTATCTATATAAAAAACTTACCTTCTTTTTAGAGTGCATGGAATTTCCCTGCTCACCCCCAGTTGTAATGACATGCACATGTCCACACGGACATCTGTAGTGAGCCCTGCCTAAGCTCAACACAGGAACTATTTATCTTCCTCTTGTTCTGAGA
>NW_015224796.1:0-900 GCF_001447785.1 Gekko japonicus | reverse complement strand
CTCCCCCTCCCTTTTCTTGTCCCTCTCTTATCCCACTCACTGACACTCAATAGACCTCCACTTTCCAAAGCTCTGGAGCATGCTCAGTACTCACCTATCTCTTCACCTCTGAAGAAGAATATTGTAGAACAATGACCCTGAGGCAACACAGACAAGCAGAAGCTGCTCACCTAGCCCTGCACCTAAACGGCCCTCCCCTGTTGTCTGAGAGAAATGGGATTGGACATATATCTCTTGGTTTCTAAATGTTTAGAGGTTCTGATCTGTTTGCAACCTAGAATCTTTGTGCTGTTGTCCCAGCCCTGGACACCCTGCCCCTGGAGGAGAAGGAGGGCAGCATGGGCTCAACCCTCAGGAAAGGCAGCAGCTCAGCTACAGAGTCTTCAGGCTGTGCAGTCCAGGCCTGCAAAAGCAAGGAAGGAGTGGACAGGAGGCAGGCCATCCAGCTGGTTGGCATCTGGGAAGGACAGGAGTTGAAGGAGCTGGGAGAAGGACTCGGGGTGGGCAAGTAGCCCCAGCACCTGTGTGAGAGCAGGTGGAGGTGAGGAGAGGAGAGCTGGCCAGGCTACAGGGTGGTGGTTAACCATGGGAATGGGCATTGTGAAGAAGCAAAGTGACTAGAGTGCTACGGTTATATTTTTGGTGTGCTGACTTGGGTTGGGCTTTGTGGAAAGAAGATGGCATCACAAGAGGAATGTGGCCCCTGGCCCTGGGAGCTTTGTGAATATGATTAATTAGGAATGGAGGACACAGACTTGGTTTACTTTTAGCTTCTTCAAAGCATTTCAAGACTAAGGCAGAAATTGGGGTTTGATGTGCTTCATAATGCATCCCCTGACCCAAATTCCTCCATCATCCCATTGTCCAGTAAAGCATAACCATATCAAGTCCATTGTTGTC
>NW_015224795.1:0-900 GCF_001447785.1 Gekko japonicus | reverse complement strand
ATCGCTTTCCTCCCAATTTCCTGCATGTAGCCAACTAGTCACATGGAGTCAACAATATGCACAGGATTAAGCTTTTCATTGCATCACCAAATAGTTTAAAAGCCTTTTGCAGGGAATATAAAAAGCTTAATACTAGATATGGCAGCAGCTGCATAGAACTAGCCACACTGAAGGAGTCAAGACATGCAGGATTGTCAAGCAACTGCTACAGGCCAAATGGTTATGAGAATGGGCCACAGTTCAGTATAGAAAAAGAGAGCACATATTCAGATATGTTTAAGCTAAGGGGGAACAGAAGTTTTAACTACAGTATGTTAGCCAGTTACTGAAACAAATAAGGTTTTATTACTGTGATATCACTTTCATAAAATGTAAGCTTTAAAAAAAACTAACAAAAAGGGTTTTACAGAAATAAGCATTTAGGCCGGTCAAGAATTTCAGAATCACAACCACAGACACATTAAACTTCTACTTTCCATTAAACAGATGGTTATTCAAGGGTGTTTTTTTAAGAGTTCCAAAATTAGCTTTTTAAAATGAAAAGCAAGTGTTACATCTGGATCAGGCAGCCAGGAGTCACCTTCCAAGAAATAACATACAGAAGCATGCTTCCAGTTAAGAGATCCAGGTGGAAACTTCAAGGCAGGGATAGAAAAGTTACAGTTCAGGAAAAGAAGCCATATAGGCTACAGGAAATGGCTGGGAGAAATGTGACTACCCCGCATGTATAGGACAGAAATAACATGTGGTAACGAATGCTGTGCTAAATTGTCACAGTGTTTGTTTTCACTACAAAAATCCCTTTGTCAGAGGGGATAAACTCTTCAGCAAATGTCAGGCACTCAGGCAATCAAATAGCAATATTTTTGCCATTTGCTCATACATTGCTATGGATTAAAA
>NW_015224794.1:0-900 GCF_001447785.1 Gekko japonicus | reverse complement strand
CCCCCCCCCGACGTTGGCAACCCTAATTCAGACCCCTAATCTAAACCACTCTGATCTGGCCAATGGTGTTGTAAATTAAATTTGCTGTACAGAAAAGAAGAAAAATCCCTCCCAGGAGCTGGAGGAATATTTTCCTCTCCCAACTGCTGAAAGCCAAGTTGTGTATAATGAAGGACACAATCAATCAATAATGTATAGTAAACAGCTAAACTAGGAGAGGACTGCTTATCTGTATAATATGCTTATTTGCTATGGGGGGGGAATCAGCACAAAACTGTGTTTAGAAACCTACTTTACGAACCAATGAGTATCAGAAGAGCAGTCAGTCTTTCCCCTACGTCTTTTAAGTCGCACTCAGTTTTGGAAGGAAAACATGCTGTGCTTCACCTTGACAGATGCCAGGTTCTGATCTTCCCACCCACCCTCTTGTATTTGCAATCTTGAATCCCTGGAGCACACAGCTCTCCTAAACAAATTATCACATTTAAACAAAGAAACAGGTTTTCACTATCAGCAGGCTGAACATAATGGTGCCAACCTCAGTAATTCAGCCTCCAGTGAAGGTACAGTGAAAACAAACACACCTGTAATCACAAAAGCTACATGCCTACAGGAATGCAAAATATATGGAAAACTGCCTACAATTAACACCTGATAGAGATCTATAAAACATCAGATGTCCATAGGAAAGCCAGAATTGTTTGCCTTCTCGCTTACTAGCAGAACTAGAGTTTATCAGGTGAAACGGTCACGTAGCAGGTTTAAAGTAAAGAAATGATCATCTTTCCTCATCATCAAGCATAGAATGGCTCCACGGAACTCCCTGCCCACGATAGGGTGATAAATGACACAAATGGGATGGTGTTCCCTCTGCACATGCACTAAAGAGAGGGGCCACGA
>NW_015224793.1:0-900 GCF_001447785.1 Gekko japonicus | reverse complement strand
GCAGCAGGCCAGATTACTTGGAGAAAGCGAGCCTCCAAGAAGTCCAGGAAGACCTGCTGGTTTGTCTGCCTGACCCAGGAGCTGTCCCCTGCAGGGCACCGGTCCAGGCCACCCCCAGCTCCCCCTGGTCCAAGTGCTCTTTCCAGGACCCAGCCGGGGCCCTCCGGCTCACCTGCAGTGCAGACAGGTGCCACCACCTCAGTCTGTGTCTCCCCCCGGATGAGCACTTGCGTGGCTCGCAGCCACTGAACTTCAGCAGAGAATGGGCCCTGGACTCCCACTGTGGGGCAAAGAGGGTCCGGGTAACAGTGACCATTCGGGACGAAGAGCCCCCGTAGGAGGAGGTGGCTTTCCTACACGGCAGCAGCGGCCTCAGCAAAGAGCAAATGTCCCCCAAGGAGGACATTTCTGTACAGCAGAGGAATGAAACGTGCAATGAAAACCGTGCTGCCTCCAAAGTGTACACGGGCGGGAGCCAGATGTGCCGCTGCCTCTCAGAAGAAACAATGCTCGTTCTCGCTATGCTAGGAGCTGTCTCCGCGTTGTATTTCCCATGTGCTTGCTCCTGAACCTCAGTAGTTGTGAATAAAGAGGTTCTTCTGGCCAAGGCTCTTTGAGATTCCAGATCTCTTCTTGCACCCCACCCCTCCCCAAGGAAACACATCTTTCTCCCCATCAGTTTTGCTGAGAGAAGAGGCTCAAAACCATGCCTCAGTGTAGGTAGGAGTGCCTAGAATCTGTCATGATAGAACTTCATCTGTTTTATGGCCCAAACGAGACCCCTGCGCTGATTCCTTGGCAGTTTTATGAGGACCCAAAAGGAGCTAAGAAAGGAACTCTGACAACAGCTACAAATGGGCTTCTGTGGAAGTTATGGGGGGTGGGTGGAGAAGGGGGGGG
>NW_015224792.1:0-900 GCF_001447785.1 Gekko japonicus | reverse complement strand
CTCCACATGATCTCAATGCATGGATTTAGTTATCTGCAGATGGGAGCCACGAGTGGCTAACAGTATCTAGATTACCTTCAACATTATTTCTTACCTACTTCTGTAACCACCCTTTGTTTAGTAAAAATCATTGTCATAATAACAATAGCCTTGAACGTGTTTCCAACCATGCTTCACCCAACATGGAGTCATTTTTGAAGGCCAGTTACCTGTACCAGCTGTGCCGTACTTTAATCCACCACAGTTCCCCTCATGGAATTCCCTACCTTCATTTCTTTAAATCCTCCTTTTCTGTGACCAGTTTTTAACTCACAGCACAGTCAAAAACACCACTGGAGACTTAGCTTGCTATCCCTGACTTGGAGGACTCTAATAAATATGGGGTGTATAGGCAATCAAATATATCTCAGCACTATACAGTTACATTTAGCCGGTGTTGAAATGATAGGGATTTGCTCTTATCTGAACATGTGCTTCTCTAAAGAAAAATACTCAAAAATTCCTTACAAGCTTTCTATCAACTGTTACAGAATGAGGACTCCACACTTGAGGACACAGTCCTATTCATCTGGGATGACCACTTGAGGCATTAAATGTAGCAGCTGCAGAAGTGGAGCTTGCTTGTGCTATTTTATTTTACTAGCTGTATAAGTAACAATGTTTATAATTTCCTATTTAATCCACTCTAAAATGAGGAGGATTACTTCATATCAGTCAGTCTAAATCACAAGAAATATCTACATTGCAGGTAGAGACCTACCTGAAAACTTGACTGTATTCCTTCTGGGATTTTCTAAAAGTACAGTCTGTTACATACAACCCACCCACAGGGAAAGTAGTATTTGACACCTTCCAAAAGATTATTTGAGGCTGCGGTCACACGTGCCAGTTGAAATGGAG
>NW_015224791.1:0-900 GCF_001447785.1 Gekko japonicus | reverse complement strand
GACTGAGTTCCACTCCCCATATTGGTTTTAGCGATTTGAGACTTGGTGCCAAGGATAAATGAGCCCTACCCTTCCTCCCTGTGTCCTTGGTCAGTAACAGCAACGAGAATGGGGGTAGGGAGTGTGGGTGTGACATTTCTATACAATTTCCATTGCTGTGTTGTAGCAAATGAGAAAAAGTGCTATGAAGTTGTGGTTTTTTTCTCCTTTTTCTGTCCATTAACAGCTTTAAGAGAGCAGGTGGTCTGCTGGCTCCTGTCTGCAGATGAGGCAAAGCTCGGCAGCTGGTTGTCCAAGGTGACGGACAGATAGGAAGAAGATAATAATAGCAGTATGGGAGGAGAAACGTGAGGGCAGGAGGAAGGCTGAGGCGAGAGTTTAAGAGCACAGTGAACTGCTTCCAGGAACAGCTGCGAGCAAGAACAGATCAAGTGGCTGGAGAGTTGGAAGAGGGTCTCAGCCCTCAGCAGGGGCTTGACTTAAGCCATTTCTAGCCCACCTTTCTACAAGGAAGGACTTGAGGCAGAATACAGGGGAACCCCAGTAGGGAGCATGGCTTGGTTGGACAGTGCAAACATTCCATGTGCTTGCTTGAGAAAACGTTGAGGAGCCCGGAGGGGTGGGATGAAGGCAGCCAGAGCCGGTGGATCTGGAGAAGGAGAAAGGAGGGCGAGACGGAAGGGAGCCGTTCCCTCTGTGTATGGATGGGATGCAAGTCCTGACTGGCCTGGGGGGAAATGAGAAGACAGGGACGGCGCACAGGTGGCAAAGCCTGAGGGGCCTTGGGCGGGTGGTGGCTGAGGTGTATTCCCTCCAGTCTCGGAAGCAGCACGTGTGGAGGGGCTGCCCAAAGCCCCCCTGTGTCACTGGTCCATTCTGCATCTAGCATTCACTCCCTTG
>NW_015224790.1:0-900 GCF_001447785.1 Gekko japonicus | reverse complement strand
AGAGTGCTAATCTTTAAAGCAACATCACTTACCCCGCCAGAGTATTCTTGACAGAACTTAACAATGTGAAGAGGCAAGCTGCTTTTCTATTTTAATTTTAAGTTATAAACTGAAAAACGGGCTGTCTCTTCCGTATGTGGTGGAAAACTGCAAGAAAACTCCACCATTTGAAAGTGGTTTCAAAAGCCACAGGAACCATGGTATTCCGTCTGTGATGGTTACACCTAAGACCTCCCTCTTTTAGTGTGACGGTACCTGAGGGAGACTGGCAAAAATTTGAAATGGTGAATTTCAATTTTTGTTACAAATTTCATTGCATTGGTTGGAGGTACACTCTCAAGATACACTTTTTGCAAATTATCTCTCCTGCCCCCTACTGGCCAATAAGGCTGCTCACCACATGCATGAGAAAGATGTTAATTGAAAAATTGGGGTTTTCATAGATGTTCGAGATGATCGGAGTTTCAATAGATTCCTCTCCACACTCCACAGTGAGACTTGGAGAGGAGACAGCCAACAGGTTGAAGGTCTTCATGTTTCGGAGGCCCCAAGCCAGGATCTGCAGGGAAGCCATAATCAATATTTTTAAAAGATGGACTCAAAAAAGAGAGAGGTCTGAAAACTTATTTGGCAGAAGTTTGTTGATTTGTTTTAGTATCAAACTAGGAGTTAGCCTATCTCAGCTCTTCTCCCGTCTTCTCCTCTACTGTCTCTGTTTTAGTATCTTATTTTTTAAAGTTTTAATTCCAAAAAGCGAGTAGATATTATTTTGAAATCAAGAGTTCCAATATAATATTAACAAAATCCTTTTGTTGACAAAATGCCCTTTAACACTCTGGTGATATGCCATTGCATTACAGTGGTGTGGGCAAAATGTGTTTAAACCAGTTAATCAATTGT
>NW_015224789.1:0-900 GCF_001447785.1 Gekko japonicus | reverse complement strand
AGAGGGGTGCATTTATAAGGGTGGGTTATGCTGCACAATCAAGTGAAAAAGCTTTTCCCAGACTGTAATACTTCAGGTTGCGTGTAAGAAACGGCATGTTTGAATGGTTCTCCAAAAAACCCCACTCCCTCTGCTTAGAAAATTAGTGTGTCAGAGTTCCGGATAGCCTTCTCTCTTTCATGGTATTTTTTCCCTAATGTAGAGGTGGCACCTCACCATGGAGAAGCATTTAGACACCTCCCCCCTTTCCCCCACACACCTGAAGCACAAACTGGTACAGTACAGAATGAGAGAGAATTTTACCACTAGATTTTATCCCCTGTATGTATACATTGGCTCTGAGATTCCAAGCCAGCTGCCAAGTGAGTGAGTTACCTATCTAATGGGATGTTACCCTGTGCTTGTCATCTCTCTTCCTTGAGAGGTACTTCGGTGACCCTAACAGTATAAACTTCTTGTTCTCCAAAGCCCCTAACCGCTAGCTCCTCTCTCATAGTTCTCAGGCGGAATAATAGACTTGGAAGAGATAAAAAGGGTACTCAGTCAAACCCCTTGCTCAAACATCAGGCTAGTCTTCCACCAGCGCTGTCTTCCCTAGCTCAACATATGCGAGGCAGATCATAGTGTACCTCAAGCAGAAAATACAGTGCAAGATGCAGCAATTGCTCTAGATGATGTAGTCACATCACATAGAAGTTTCTGTCCTCTTTCTTGCTTTTCAAAAGCAGCCCAGAAATTTTGAGGGGGCACTGACAATCACATTGGAAAACTAGAATTTTAATTATTTATTTAGATAGTTATACCCTGCTTTTCTTCACAGTGGGAACCCACAGAAGCTTGCAGTGTTGGTTTTCTGTGCTTCATCCTCACAACAACAACCCTGCAAGATGGATTAGACTG
>NW_015224788.1:0-900 GCF_001447785.1 Gekko japonicus | reverse complement strand
GAAAAAACCTGAGTTTTTTTCCCAAGCTTCAAGATTTCCGGAGATTTTACATCTCTACTCCTGATTCTGGGGTCAGGCTCGAAGTCTTCTCATAGATATTCCTTTTCCCCCAAGGGCTATTTATCAATTTGCCTGTTTCTAGTTAAGCTACCCTCAGTCCCCAAGTCGCTTTTGTTATCATTCTTCTCAGCCAGTGTTTCAACTCTTCTGCCCTTCCACCACTTTTAAAGTGTTCAAGTTGTGCAATAACTGGTAGCACTTTAGAAACATTGCACAATAGTTTTATAGTCCCAGTGTAGCTTTAATAGGGTAGCCATATCCATATCCTGGGAGTCTCACTACACTATGCTTGTGTTGTATTGACAGAGAAGTCACAATAAGAATTTTAAACCTGGCCTGAGCAGCCATATGTTCACCATATGTATCTGGGGGAGGGTTTGTGCTGAGGGGCTGGATAGCCCTGCCTACTCCATGCACCTGATACCCACACTTTGGTTCATGTGAATACATATGTGTAGCTCCCAATGTAGATAGGTTCCAGTTCTACATTCTGAACACTGCAAAAGTTGATCTCATAGGAGCTTTAGACAACATTCTAGTCAGCATGTGGACGCTGAGTGCATCAAGGGCATCATGCTAACGAATGCAACCACAGGTCCCCCACCCTCCAAAGCCATTACAAGGAGCATCTGCATATCAGTTCTGGTCTACTAGACCACACAGTGTTGTCTGGAAATTTACTTTGTCCGCATTTGTCCCTTGCCCCCTTTGCCAGGTTTGCCTTGGCTTTTTCCGTGTCAACATGCCACTGAATAATGGCTCTATATGGAAAGTCATTGGCCAGGCCACCCCTGAAGAGCCATTGTTCAAAATACTACATGGTTTCTGAAAAATGCTGCA
>NW_015224787.1:0-901 GCF_001447785.1 Gekko japonicus | reverse complement strand
ATCATGTCACCCCTCAGCCGTCGTTTCCTCCACCTTGACATCGTACAGATTCCATGTATATAGCAGGACTTGACAATTTTGTTTCAGGTTTAGGAGCCACCCCAAAATTTGGGAGCCAGGGGTATTTTTCAGCCCTCAGGGTTTTATATTTTAATGACCTTACTTTCTCATCATTGTTGTCTAAGAAACTGAATCCTGAACGCACTACAGTTTTTCATTTTTAAAAAAGCTAATAGCAGCATTGTAGTGTACGAATAAGTATGGGTTACCTGGGGTTAGTTTTCATCACAACAGAAATCTAACCTCTACCCTCATCCAAATAAGCTTTGCAGTTCTCCTGAGAATGACCAAGAGGTATTTAAAATAAATGACAGGAAGATGCTAGATGCCACAACAAAGTTCTAGGTGCCATGGTACCCAGGCACCTGGAATTTGGCAAGCCCTGGCGTATCAGCATGGAAGCACTGAAATGTATAGAACAAAAAGCTGGTATTTTTATATGGTGCCTCAATGGAATGTATATGTTTCCCAAGATGATTCCACTTTTGAAATTGCCTTGATTGTTAAACTGATAGATACAATTGTGCAAAGATAGGCCACTTTGTCACAACTTGCATTAAAACACACAATCTGGTGCCCACATTAGTGTGGCTTTTGTGGTTTATGGTGAATCAGATACCCACTGAAACGTAATCTTATTCAAATAGTCTGTGGCGGTTCTGTTCCCATAGCTCTCATGTTTGAGGGGCATGTATATGAGAAAAGCTGCTTTTATTCATCACATCATTGGTCTCAAGGAACCCCTTGGGGAGTGATATGTGACCCACAACATGGATATGTGTTCTGCAGAATTTTGCGGCTGTGTTTTTGGTCAGACCATGCTATATAGGTAGTCCCCCCC
>NW_015224786.1:0-900 GCF_001447785.1 Gekko japonicus | reverse complement strand
GACAATACTGACTTTGATGGACCAAAGATATAAGACAGATTCCTGTGGTCTTGTGTTCACCCCACTAGCTGTTTTTTAGAGCAAAATAGTACATCTGAAGTTCTGTTCCCAGGACTCCAGAATCACTTTTTATTTTAATGCCCATCCAGGTCCTTAAAAGTTCTGGTAACTCCCCCCCCCCTCACGGAACTCCAATAGTCATGTGTAGTTTAGATTAATCTTTGCTCATCCTTTCTATCCCTTTGTTGTGAGCCTCCCTTTCAGCATTTAGGTTGCAATCTCTTCTGGCCATGAACCTTTGTTTCCCTAACGTTACTCCGTAAATATGGATGGTTTCTTCCTAAATAAAATAAATACAAACATTCGTAAACCACCAAATTCGACATTTCCAGTACCTATGGGCTGAATGCTGAAAGCCACCAAAGCAATGACAGCAAATTTCCAAAGGGCTCGTTTCTCTCTCATATTATCGCTCAGAAGATACCTTGGCAGTCAGGTTTTTCTTCAAACTCTCAGGCAGAATGGCGTTCCAGAGCCACTGGTTTGGAGACTGTTGTTCTCACGGGCCCCCTCCCTCTGCCAAAATGGGCACCAGACTGTAGCAAGATCGGTTCATCTCAGGTGCTTGGTCTGGGTCCAGCACTCCCAACGGAGGCACCTGCTAGTGGGGGTGGTTTGAGATCCCCTCCAATTCTTTCAACCAGAAGCTGAAACCCTGGCGGGCCTGACTCAGCAGTGCGTGTTTCAGTGGGAGATAATCTGAGCTCTGCCAGGCTTCTCAGAACAGGCTTCTGTCCCAGATAAGGCAGGAGGGAGGCTGAGCAGGAGAGGCCTCTAGGCAGAGATTTTCTTTCTAAATAATGATGCATTTTGTTTATATATATACTAGCAGTAAAGCCC
>NW_015224785.1:0-900 GCF_001447785.1 Gekko japonicus | reverse complement strand
GAATTCCACCAGCAAGGGGCCATCATGTATAAGGCCCCGTCTCTTTCGTCTTTCGGAGGATGAGGCCCAGTCCCGGGGAGGAGGTGTTCGTGGCTTCAAAAGACTGGAGAAGACAGGCCCTAGGGTGCAGTAGCATGTAGCTTTTGGTCCCCAGATGCAAAATCTGTCTCTCAAGGTTTCTCTTCTGCCATCAGCTCAGTTTGTCTCAGCCCTGGTGTCCCAGAAACGGGGCCCTCAGTAAGCTCAGACTCTTCGTCCACATTGAGGCCCTTCTTCTGACTTCCCAGAAGCCAAAGATTTGATTAATATTTTCGCATTATTTTTACTTTAGATATCCCTGATGGAGCAAAACAAACCTTTAACGTGTGCACCGATCTGAGGTCCCGAGTTCAAGTCATGACATCTAAAAGTCTTCTAGATTCACTTGAACCAAGATTTGTCTCTCTTCAGTGCAGATGGGATTTCTGTTTTGTATCTCTTTTTTTAAGCATACGGTTTTGACCAGCTCTAATTTCTAATTTTCCTCGTTAGGTAACGAGCAACTCCAGTGAGATATTTATAGGGCTCGGCTGAAACGGTTGTTTTCAAACGAAATTTCAAGTGTCAATAGATGCAAAACTAATATTTACTCTCTTCCCCCCTTTGATGGTTACCCCCCCCCATCCCTCCCCGCCGAATGTCTGCATTGAGAATCCTGAGAGCCTCGGGGTGTTTGTTCTTCTTGGGAATCTCTTGCATCTCGCTAACATGCTACCTTAATTCTTTCCGTATTTGTGTTGCTGAAGAGAGTCAACAGTGAACGGTACTCCATTTGCGTGCTTACTTCAAAGCCCCACTGAAGTCTGAGGGACTGCCTCTCGAGGAGAAGGGGCGAAGTGGTGGCCTGGCCATCAAACCCGA
>NW_015224784.1:0-900 GCF_001447785.1 Gekko japonicus | reverse complement strand
GTGCTAAATGGCACTTGATCCAGGTAGGCTTCATTTGTGCTGTCCTTCTCCAGAAGCTTGGCCGTGGCAGTGAGTAGGACACTTCGGACTCTCACCTTGTCCTTGACATTGCCCATGACCTTGGCCCTTCTCATGACAATGAGTTTGGCCATGACTGTGGCATCCACTGTGTTTCTCATGCTGTGAAAAAGCCAGAGTAATACGTATTACAAATCATTGTGGTGGAGGCACACTAATCCCACTGCTGTTCAGAATAAGCCCTTCCTCTCTTAATGCCATAGAAGTCTTAAGGCAGCATAAAGAACATAAGCCCTTCTGTGATATCAGTTTAGATACCTTCTCTTAGCATGGGATAATGAGCTTTAGAGGCCAAGAAAAGAGTCCTATGAACTGGACGGGGGACTGGAACTGCTTTCATAATGACAGGTTCCATCAGCAATTTGGATGCTGCTGAGTGAATCTGCAGTACAGATGCTGTCTGATTCAGCTAAGCAATTGGCTTGATCACTGACATTAGAGCAACAGCAACTGACAGATCCAAGACTGTTGACGTGTCTCAGAAAAAAATAATAAACCGCCTGATGAAAAAGATAGCAGAGGATTTATTTGAAGCTAAAAAGCAGTGCTTACCAATTCCTTTTCTTTCCCAGACTCCTTTAAAAAAGAATAAAAGAAAGGAGATGAAATGCACAGGCTGATTGACTTGGCAAGATTTTATACATGAGTATCATAGCCCAGGTTAGTCCAATAAGATCTTGGGAGCTAAGCAGGGTCTCCCCTTGCTAGTGTTTGGATGGGAGACATCCACGGAACACCAGGGTCACGAGGTGGAGACAGGCCATGGCAAACCTCCTGTGAATGTCCCTTGCCTTGAAAAGCCTTATGGGGTTGCCAGAAGTC
>NW_015224783.1:0-900 GCF_001447785.1 Gekko japonicus | reverse complement strand
ATGTTTTTCTGCAAGTAGACCAACCAAAAATGTTTTTGTAGAAAATAAGATATGAAAAATGTTCATTGTTGGTTTGATACTAATATGAAGAACATAAGACTTGCCACCACATCTGACTTGAAAGCAATTTAGTTTGCAAGTCAGCCAAATGCACCCAAGGAAATGTAAAAACAGGGCCTTTCCATGGGGTTTGTTGCCAGCACCAATCAAAGGTATATGTTAATCAAAGGTATAATGTTAAACTACATTTTAAAATCTTTATATTGTCTTTATGTTGTCTATAAGTATTTGGGCGACTACTGTAAAATACCTGCCCTGCAACCTGACAGGGATTAACATCTCCCAGACAAGGGGAACGTTGCAGGACTGGAAAGAACACAGTGGCTTTTCCCCTGATAATATGGGTGTATTTACCCAGGATGGAAGAATAAAAATAAAGGAAGAATAACCTAGACGAGTTACTCCTTTCTTTTCCACTCTCTTCTTAGCCAACAAAAACAGATCTACGATTGGGTTAGAAGGTATTTATTTTTCCATAAAGGCATACCAAACTAATCAAGATTCTTCCGAAGCCAGCCTCTCTTGTTCTGGAAGGAGTTCTCCACTTCAAGCACTGCACATTAAAATCTTTTTCAGTGCTTCTTGGCAAATTATCCACTATTTTAATCAGCTTCAGGCTTCCTTGAGTGGGATGCAAGGAAGTGGCAGTGCTGCAGGAGAGCTGGCACTCTTCCTTGTCCCCTTTAAAGTCTACATCACTGAGCAGGGAATGCCAGGCTTTGAGCATCCTCTCCGGCCCTCCACATCCTCAGTGCCTGAGTGTCCTGTTAGCAATAATGGTTCTCATTAAGCACCGGGGTGAAGAGAGGTTGCCATGAAAGAGGGAAAGCATGGCAGACG
>NW_015224782.1:0-902 GCF_001447785.1 Gekko japonicus | reverse complement strand
TTTTTAAGCTAGCATCCTTAGAAGTTTAATAAGGGCTTTGAAACGGCAAGTCTCATGTGAAAATTTCTACTACAGTGGAATATAAACCTTTCCTCCTCTTACTTTATTTAATAACAGGCACTTTCTCTCCTTCCACCCCGTGTCTGAATTTTATAAGCTCTCTCCAAAAGCAGGATCTAATCAGTTTTTAGAAAAAGTGAGGGGTAACAGAAGACCCTGCACCGTTTTATTTCATAGCTGCCAAACGTATGCTTCATTTAATAAGAAGTTAACTCTCCTGTTATTAAGAACAGACATGATTAAAAACATGTTTATAGTGGATTAATGACTCTCTAATGGCTCCGTAATTGCTCCACAGATATTGGGCTTTCAGGGATATGTTTCTAATCAGCAGTTTAGAAACCATTCAGGATTAGATACAAGTCTACGTGAATGATGTCAAGCCTGCAGGGGCACGTTTGTATTAAGGAATATAGCCACTTGGAAAGATGTCCTAGAGAAATGAAGAGGTGAGTCGATGGAGTTTTTTGGGGAAAGGGATGACAGAATCCACATGGCTCTGACCCAGATGTGTTCATTCGATGATCTGTACGGAGCCCACACCCTCACCTGGATGGCCCAGGCTAGCCTGATCTCATCAGATCTCGAAAGCTAAGCAGGCTCAGTCCTGGTTAGCACTTGGGTGGGAGACCACCAAGGAAGTCCATGGTTGCTGCATAGAGGCGGGCAATGGCAATCCACCTCTGTTCGTCTCTGGCCTTGAAAACCCTGCAGGGTCTCCAAACAGGGGCTGTGACTTGACGGCACTTTCCACCACCACAGCCACCAAGCCCACACGTGTCCCAGTGAAGCACATAGGGCTGTCACCACTGGGAAACTTTGGGTGATTTCTCACGAGAGCT
>NW_015224781.1:0-900 GCF_001447785.1 Gekko japonicus | reverse complement strand
CCCCCCCCCCAAGACCTGTGTTGTTTGTATTCTAAGTTTCTTTGGCCTTCAGTTGTCAGAGGTACAGAGAAATGCATCCAGTTTGATATCAAAAGAGGGTCTATTGATTAAAGCAGGAATCCCCCTAGGAACTTTCAAGAGAAAGTACACATATGCCTGGATACCCCAGGGGAACAAGAATTAAGGCTCTTTCCTGTGAACATCTAGAGCACCTCACATCATTTGTCATAGACAGTGAGGCAGGTTTTCAGGACGATAATTAGTGTTCTCAAAGACTCACTCACAATGCAGCTCCTGGATAACTCAATCATAAACCCAGGAATGATCATCAGCTCATCTCCTGGCTATTGTCCATAGATCTGAGTCAAGATTGCCGCCAATTATAATTCAGTCTTTTTACAATCAAGAACCACCACAGGCCCATTTTAGGTACTCCCTTCTACCATAGGAGGGCTGAACTATCCTGTCACAGCTCAGATACTAGGTTCACACCAGTGTGGTATCGGATCCTATGGCTGTACCAATTAGAATTAGACTATGTTTTCCTCTCCCATTATGCTCTCATTCCCAAATTTAACCATCCACATTGTTCTGTGCATTCCTCATTCCTTAGCTCCTCTATATTCCATACTTGACCAGCCTGTTCTACTACCTGCTGGTCTTTTCCCATTTCTACTCCATTTTATTCCTCCCTTCTTACCCAAAACTATTTCCCCATCTAGCCCACCGTACCTTCTGGTCTCATTTTAGGCAATCCTTCACCTGCCCCTTTCTTCTGGTTTGATATGCCCTGGACTAGCCACATGGGAAGGAACACAATTGCTTGTCTCTCTCTTTCATCTATCTTTTCAAAGATTTATTGTGCCAAACTGAGATTACTGTATATAACAGACTAAAAAG
>NW_015224780.1:0-901 GCF_001447785.1 Gekko japonicus | reverse complement strand
GGAACACTGGATAACTGTAATAATTTCTTCCCCTCAAATATACCAGATCGAGGCCGGTGGTAAGCATTAAGAAAACTATCGAGATATCTCCAGACAAAATTGACCTGAATAGAAAAAATTGTCCTGAATCCAGTGGAATATGGTAAGAAGTGTAATCTTCATCTTTTGTTTAGAAAGCGAACTTCCATGTATTTCATATACTTCAAGCCTTGTGTGGGAGGCTGGGTAGAATATGTCATCAGAAGTTGCTGGGCCAGTCAACTAATATTCTGCCTCTCAGGATAGGATGTTACTTGGCAGTGTGGGAGCTGCCACAGTTCCATTCCTTTCAATGTCTCTGAGAGGAGCCCACACTCTATTTCCTCCTCACCCCAGAGTTGGCCAGGATTCCTTAGGGTTGATGCCGGCATATGTAGAAACCAATGTGGAGATTCCTGTTGGGTAATTCTAAAGTCTTCATGTTAATCTGGCAATGTGAGAATGAGTGAGGCTGCCAAGTTTCCCACACTGTTGTAGTAGCCCAAGTACAGGGCTTATAGCAAGTATTTTGGCTGTCAAGAATGGGCCCCGAAATAGACCATGATTTCTGATTTACTCATGAAAGTGCAAGGATTTTTAACAAAATATTTACCCTACTGAACTTTTTAAAGTAAATTCTGTGCTCTTGAATTCCTGCAGCATGAATGTTAAAGCATGTTTTGAATATACCGCAAATCCGAGTGACTTCAGCCCCCCAATAAGTAAGTTATATTATCATACTTGCATATCACTGAGTTCTGTGGGTGAATTCCAATAATCTGTGTTCTGATCCTATTCTGGTACATGTTTGTGTGTGGACACATTTATTCCATAAGTATCATGTGGAGTCTCATAGTGGGTGTCCACATGAAGACGTCATGTT
>NW_015224779.1:0-901 GCF_001447785.1 Gekko japonicus | reverse complement strand
GTTATTTTATTTATTCAAAATACTGTTAAGAATTCTAACTAACACAACCTGAGCACATTTGGAGGTGTACTGTGTCTTCCAGTAGGCTCAAGTGAAATTGTTTTAAACAATCTGCAGATATAAATTTAGGGATATTAATTGTATTGTAAACCACATGTACTTAAAGTTCTGAAGGCTGTTACATTTGATAGAGCATTTTGAGAAATCGCTTTTTAAAATCTGAGAGCTGCTGTTGCCACAGAGAAAATCCTCCATGCCCATGAGGTGACTCAAAACTGTTGAAGTGTTAGTGGTAAAAATTTCAAAGTATTGTGTGGGTGTAACCCAGAAATGCTATTAACAAATAATTGGATTTGTGCATGTGCCTCCTACACACTGCTGTGAAAACTCTGAGTCACAATCAGTTTTGGTCAGTCAGTGCAGTAATCTCAAGGGAATAAGGTATTTTCTTTCCAGAAGGGAAAGCTCCCTTTGGTAAATGACAGCTCTGTCCCCAGTGGAGGTTTAAAAAAAAGATGCTTCAGTTAGGCGCATCAGTTAGAAGCCCACTTTCCTAGGTCTTCTGTCTTAAAAAAAACCAAAATCCTTGGTCATACTTGTTCTGCATCACTATAAATGTGTAGTCTTAACTTGCTATTCAGAATTAAGCCCTATTGTCATAGTTATAATAATGGTGCTTTTGCATAATTCAGAGTTTCTCAATGAGCAGGCACTTACCCAAGCTTGTTCTGCTTTAACAGTGTTCCCACCTACTTTTCTAAAGCACATGGCAGGCAGCTGGGTTTTGTGTGTTTTATCCTTCCTTTCCCCTGGTTTTTCCCTGTGCATGCATTTTATCCCTCCACTCCAGTAGTCTTCTGTGTGCGTTCTGTATGTGTAAGTTTATCCCTCAGCTTTCTTG
>NW_015224778.1:0-901 GCF_001447785.1 Gekko japonicus | reverse complement strand
TCCACTGTTTTCACTCTGACCCTGGGAGGCAGGCTAGGGTAAGAGGGAGTGACTGAGCTAAGATCTCCCCGTGAGCTTCATGACTGCGTGGGGATTTTCACCTGGATCTCTCCAGCCGTAGACCAGTGCACATGCACACATTTATATTTAAAGAGTGCGCGCATGATGTAATGTTTAAAATAGGGAGTGCACGCCTCCTGTTTTTCCATTGGCCTTCCTGTAGAGCCACTCTCTGCACATTCTCAGAGGAACAAGGAGAAGTGTCTGCCTGAGGAGCTGATCGCGGGCAGATGGGAAACTTTCTCCTCTCTGTGCTTAGAGCTGTGATTGCTGGCGTTGGGATGGCTGACTGTATGAAAGTTCAAGAATCCTCTCCTGTGTGTCCCCCGCCTCCCCCAGTGCTGCCGCTGTATAATTTCTTAAATGTCGTCCTTCTCTGCTCTGTTCTTGGTGATTTCCAATGCCAACCCTATCCTATCTCCTTTCGATCGCTAGATATTCCGTTCCGACCTTTTCATCTTTGCTTTCGGTCTTTTGCATTTCATACCTTTGTCCGTGGTTTTGTTTTGTTAAAAGGTCGTTCCCTTTGCTGCAGGCCAGCCAGTCCTTTCCCAGGCTTGCTAAAGTTTGGGGATCTCTTTTGAATGGAAAACCTGAACTGTGAATTTTGGTCAGTGTCCAGACCGGCGGCTTTTCTGGGAGGTTTTAAATCGGTAAGCCTGGAGTTTGCGTGCCGCAAAGCCAACCAAATAGTGTTTGTTTTGTGCGTCTGATGGCTTTTGATTACTGACAATTGGCAAAATTTTGTTTGACGGCTGAGTGTGCCGGTGTGAGCCAATGTCTATTTACTCAGAAGTAATTCCCACTTCATGGGGTAGGGCTTACTCCAAGGTAAGTGTGT
>NW_015224777.1:0-901 GCF_001447785.1 Gekko japonicus | reverse complement strand
AGCCAGAGCTGCCTGTCAAGCTTTGGAGAACCAGTGTCGCTGTTTCCAGGGCTGCAGAAGGGCTGGTTGTCTTGACAACTGATTCCTTGGCACCAGGTTGCCTGGCCCATGGACCACTTAGACTTGGACCGCCTAAAATATGAATACGGTCCACGGACAGTCTGCTGAAGATGCTAAAACACGGACTGGACAAACGGACCACAGACCTGCCCCTGGTCCATGACAAAATCAGGCCCATCGTTTGGTCCGTGACCATCCCTAGAGACCGGCATTCTTGCTCAGTCTTCTACTCTTTGGTGTGTCTTTAATGGAATAAAGCCCCCAAACATTCGTAGACATTCTGCGTGTCCCCTGCCTCTCCCCTAATATGCCACTAATAACTGAACCTTGAGGCTGCCCATGTTGGGGCCTACTGAACTGGGCAAATGTGGCTTCTTGACAGGTGGATGTGACCCTTGCCAACTTTTTCAACCAGCCCCAGTCACTGCCCAGCCTAAAATGTGGGCAGGAACTGATCCCAGTCTCTGGTTCCCAGTTTCCTTTTTCTCTCTCACCGTCATCCTGATTTGCACCAGAAACCACTGCATTTTGTCTTTACATCTTTCAGAACCAAAGTTTGATTTATTGGGGAGGGAGAAAGAAATCTAAATACTCAAGGGCCGCTTCACTAACTTCTTTGTTATATGTGCCATAAAAGGTGCCATAAAAGGTGAATGATCCAAAATGTTGCTTTTAGCTAGTCAAATCTATCCAGTTCTGCAAACAGAGTGTTTAAAGTGCTCCAGTGAACCAAGCTGGACACCCCCGCCCCCAATACCCTTGTGGCTATTACTTTTTTTAACAAAAGATGTGGGATCTGTTAGATCATGGATCTGTTAAGCTCTCACCCAGTTTTGCTCTG
>NW_015224776.1:0-901 GCF_001447785.1 Gekko japonicus | reverse complement strand
GGGGGAGAGACTTTTGAGCTAAATTGGATCCCAGAATACAACCAGTCAGTGTACTGGGGTGGAGGATTATTTTGCTTTGTACAGCAGGCAGTGCAATAACCTCGGCTGACAGGCCTGCAGGACACTGAATTGATTGGAAAATAAGTTCTTGTTAAGGTCAAAAAACCTGCTCTGGTGGTAGGTTGGTTATTAAGAAGGGGTTGGGGAAGCAGGCAGTTAGTTGCAATATTCTCAGGAAAGGGTTAAAGTTTGTCATATTTTTCCAAGGCTCTTTCCTCCCATATCCTCCCTAGTAATTCAATCAAGGTGGCCTGCTTTCAGGCAATAATTCATTGTTACTGGAATGCTACAGCAAAGTGACAAGTGAAATAACGGCAGTAATAATACTAGCAGATTCTAATGTTGTTTCCACTGCTCATACTCCCATTGCATCATCCAGCCGCCCATGTTGCCTAATGCAATTTGAGTATTGTTAATCCAGTTTGAGTAGGAATGCTGTTCTGCTAAACAAGATAGCAGTGCATGTAGAAGCTGGACTACCACATTCCTTAGGGAGGGAGACACAGTATTTTTGTCTCTGTCCTTCATTTGTAATTTTTATAATATTTTATTTGCCCTTGATTTCCCAGGAGGGCAAATAATCTCATTGTGAATGACTCTGACGTCTTTGTGTTTTTCAGTTGCCTTTCTGTAGGAGGATTGCCCTCTCTATGACTGCTGTATGCTTTTCCTGAAATGATTTTGAAGGACCTTTTCAACTAAATCTGCTTTGTTTCCCCAGATAGCTGGCATCAAGAAAATGGGTTACATGGTGGTGATGCACCCACATAGAATCATCGAGTTGGAGGAGGTCATACATGCCCTCTAGTTCAACCCTCTGCTCAATGCACGATCAACCTAA
>NW_015224775.1:0-901 GCF_001447785.1 Gekko japonicus | reverse complement strand
TCTTTTTATCCCAATCAGAAGGTGGGAGGGATGCTGAGAAGAATGCTGCTGAAGGATGCGGTGGTACAATAGCACTTTTAATATTCCCTTTCCCTATTACCGCCAGCAGATCCTCCTATCACGATTCTTTCCTTAAACGAAAGGCCTTTGAAGGCGTCTCCCCCTCATCCCCCCGCCACTTCCTGGCACAATTTCATGGAACTTTACATACATTTTCAGGTTTTCAAGGACAGGTCTTTCTGCCTTCAATGACTTACTTGCTCGGCTTCCTCCTCTTTCATTGCCTCTCTGCCAGGAGGTGAGCTGTTCTTTTCATCAATGAGACAAGGAGGATGCCTCCTCCTAACCTGGCAGGAGTCGAGACGCCCCAAATTTACAGCTTTCACCTTGCAATTCAGTCGCCACATTTAAAAGCCCGGCTGTTCTTAATTACACCTTCTGAATGCAAAGGGTCAAAATGAATGCCGTTCCGAGGAGTAGCTGATTAATCTGCTGGCCGAGTTTTAAATCAAACTTTGGGATCGGTTTTAAAGGTGTGATTTATATCGTCTGATGTCGTGTGCCTCCTTTCCTCCCCCCCCTCCACGTCCAGCAGCGCAATTTCTGATGCTGCTTAAGCACTAGCTGCACAGCTCCAGAGCATCCTAAAACCTCTGCAAACTAATGTAAAACTAGAGAAGCGACTGACTTATGCATTAACTTCCTTGCTGGTTCACTGAGGTTTGGTCACCCATTTAGTCTAAAAACCAAGGGTTCTCTTTTCCTTCCAAAGATGTATCAGATGCAAACCTGTAATTGTTTTACCCATGACTGCTGGGAGTGTGCATGCAGGGGTTGGTGTGCATAACAGATTAGTCCCAGAAGATACATTCAGATGGGTAGCCGTGTTGCTCTGAAGCAG
>NW_015224774.1:0-901 GCF_001447785.1 Gekko japonicus | reverse complement strand
CCCCAACACAGCTGAATTATTTGGGGCTTAAATTTAACAGAACTGTTTGTTCATCAGTCCGAGACCAGCCAGCTGTATGGCCAACCGCAGGTGGTGGGAGCAAGAGACTGCCCAGTGACCCCAGATGCAGCCAGGGCATGGAGAAGAGTGGCAAGGGGCTAAAAGCCTACGTGTTTTCTTATTATCTGAAGCACTGGATAATATACACTCAGTTTACACAACCAGGAGAAACAGCAGTGCCTCACCTCTGCTGAGAATACTAATCACGATAGCCACAGTACTGTTGGTGAGGAAGGAACTTGTTTCCTATCATAAGAACTTGCTTAAGGCACCATGTCCATCTTTTCATGTAGGGCTGCAATGTTCTTTTTCTAACCAAATCACAGGAGGAGTTAGGCCAATGGTATCCACTGTTAAGTAGCTACCCCCTCCCAATTCCTGAGGAGCGTCATATTCCAGGGTGGCAACCACCACTGCCTCCTTATACCCTTGATAAGAAGAGGAGGGAGTCATAAAACACAAGAAATGCTCTCTCCTGCACTGAATGTGCCACAGTCCCATCCTCCAAAACCACATGTATCTAAAAAGGAGCATGTGACCGTTGATGATACCTATTGGCAGAGTGCATTTGCCAGTAGCATTCAATTCCTCAAGCAGGATGGTCATTATCGGTATCAACTTTTGCTTGCTCTCATCATTGGAGATGAAGCCACTCTCAAGCTAGGAAAGGACAGAAACGATGATCAATTCTGAGCAATGTGCAGAAAAGTGTCATTCAATGCAGCTGCAGAACAGGCTGAGTGAATTACACACTAAATAAAAAAACACCTGCCCAGTACTTCTGAACAACAAATTATACTGATTATTGCAGTGAAAATACACGGAAACATATTAAACATTA
>NW_015224773.1:0-901 GCF_001447785.1 Gekko japonicus | reverse complement strand
TCCTCTCCTCCATTTCTTCCTCACAACAAACCTGTGAGAAGCTGCAGTCTGGGAGTGAAAAACCCTGGAAAATGGCCCTGCCCACAGTCCACCCTGGCCATGACCCCCAAAGTAGAGAGGGAGAGAGGAAGATGCAGTCGACCTGCCCTTATCCTGCCCTCCAAAATGGGAAGGAAGAGGCAGTCTGCCCAACCAATTGGCCAGATAACAATTTCCTTACTAAGCATAGGGCTCGAGTGCGCTCTGTTCCACCTCCCTCACCCCATGCAGGGCTCAGGTGGGCCTGGGGCCATCACTGCTCCCATCACTTTGGGTAGCCTGAGTGCCACTGGCCTGGTTTCTCGTGGGCTGGAAGCTACCTTGACTCAAGTGGGGCTCACATTGGGTGGGCAGGCTGGGCATGCAGGCCTGATATGGCTGCCTTCTTTGCATCATGAGGGCCAAGCACTGCTGCCTCCTTCGCATGGGCCAGGCATTGCTGCCACCTGCTTCATCTCGTGCAGGGTTCAAGAGGGCTTGGTGCTGCTGCCTCCCTGACCTTGCACAGAACTCGGATGGGCCAAGCATCACTGCTTCCCTTGCCTCATGCGGGGCTCAGGTGGGTGGGGTGCTGCCTCTGCCACTTAACATCAGGCAGGCTGGATGCCCCCTTCCCCACCTTGTATGGGGTTTGGGCAGGCCAGGCTCAGTCCTTCTGTCACAGTGCTGGCACATCAATCCCTGGGAGGTGCCTGGGTTCTCTTAATGGCCAATCCACCCCACCTGCAAGGTAAATTAGGATGAGAATGTATAATTGGCCCAAGGTTACTCAGGGAGTTGCCACAGGAGATTGGGGTTTTGAGCTCCTAAACTGAAGTTCTAACCACTACATCACACTAGCCTTCATGGTGTGACTGCTGTT
>NW_015224772.1:0-901 GCF_001447785.1 Gekko japonicus | reverse complement strand
TTAACTGCTACACCAAATTGGCTCTCTGACCACAGAATTGTCCAGCTGGAATTCAATCTGACCTAAGGCTAGAATTTCCTTCCCAGCAGGTCCCCTTAGTGATTAGTTTTATTGTCCCTACTGGGGTTCCTTTTTTTGCTAAGTAATGAACAGGGATAGTTGCTCTGGGTAAAAGCAGCCATAAAAGACTAATATCTAATTAACCCATTTTTCCCCTTGAGTGAGGGGGGGGGGGGGAGAAAACATTGTAAAATATGTCAGAGTATTAGCTGGTCATGAGAAATAAAATAGATTACATTCAAGCACATAGTACATTCATTTTTGTTTCAGTTCTGCTTTGATGATGTTTTTATGTCATTCCAGTAAACTGCTGAGTATTTTAGGCACCAGGAATTATTTATTTAAGCTTGAGATGGCCAGCATTGTCGGGAAGGATACAGCTGTGGTTTGAAAACACCTGCTCACACTGACATGCAAAGACAAGTTGCTTTCCATCATGTCCACGTCCGTTTCCCAACAGCTGCAACAGGTAAAAACTGGCATAATTCCTTGGCATGACTTACAGGTTAAATTGTTCTTGTGGCTGATACCTATTCTGAAGTGATTCCAAACAGGTTTCTTCTAAGTCCTGGAATAATTAGCAAAACTACAAACAGTTATTGGCTATTTGCTCATCTGATTGTGTCAAATGACTCATTGTGTTTAGGCTCTACTGCATTGTGCTGTCTGAACTATAACAGGTGTATTGGAGGCAGTTCTCACCACCTGGAAAGAATGCCTTGGGGGAATTGAGCTAGCTTCAGCAACTTGGCTTGCACAAGCAGTGCTGGTTGGAAGGGCAACTGGTGGGGATTTCCAAAAGGTGTCTGAAGGTTTGTATTCTTGCTCAAGCAGTTGCACC
>NW_015224771.1:0-901 GCF_001447785.1 Gekko japonicus | reverse complement strand
AGCTGCTATCAGCATTAATAGAGCAGCTTACTCTGTGGGCCATTTTCTCCCTCCTGGACAATGCAGCAGTGCCTCTGCTTACTATGCATCTCATACGTCCTGTTGAACCGCTTCAGGGGGTTGTCTGTAGATATAAGGATATGGGGGTGGTGAGGAACTGATATGTGGGGAAAGACTGGTAAAGATGCATTGTGACAGCACTGTGAACTGACAGAGCTCCTGGTCTGTCTGCCAAAAAGAAAAGAGGGGAGAAAGATCTCCTGTATTTTCTTTACAATTCATAGCTTTGACAGGCACAGCTAACAAAGTGTTAGTTTATATTATTTTAAGAACTATAATTGTGGAAGCTCAAGGCACAACAGCTGAAATGTATCTAAAATATTGAAGCATGCTTTCTAAATATAACTAATTCGGCTGCATTTTCAATTGTTTTTAAAGGTGTGTGGTTATGAAATATCAATGCCTAATGCAGGTCCTTTGTTCAGAGTTCCAATAACTGTTGTTATACCAGGAAGGTAAGTGTGGTTTTATTGCTTGGAATGCTTTGTGAGTATAGATACTTGTGGGGCGCTCTTCCATCTGAGTCTGTAGTCTGTGGCATGTTTTCTGTGTAGTTGTCCAGTACTACCAGTGAGAAAGATGGAAAATGTCCTTGCTTGCATCTAGCAGGGTGTGGGAAAACCATTCTGGCTCCCAGAACAAAGAGCTAGAAATGCTTACAAGAGAACAGGATTCTGTGAACTTATGTGAACTTGAGCACGTCACTTTATCTCCACATTATTTTCTCCGTCTGTAAAATTAGAATAAACTATGTCACATGAAAGAATTATTTATTAACATCATCAACAACACTTATTACATTCAAGCGATCAGTCAACAACAAAGCACAGTTCACACATAA
>NW_015224770.1:0-901 GCF_001447785.1 Gekko japonicus | reverse complement strand
TGTATAGCTATCTGGGTTAGCTCTTCTCTGGTTGGCATTATGAAATGTACGTTTCCTGTCCCACAACGAGTGTGTCACGTAGTTAAGGTCTGAGCCTATAATGAGTGAGCCTTCCTGAAAGTCTTTAATTTTGTCAAAAATCCCCTTAATGAAGGAGAGTTGCCCTGAGTTCGGGGCGTATATTACAGCCAGAGTGACTTTTTTCCCGTTGAGGAGTCCTTTTAAGATTAAAAATCTGCCATCTGGGTCCTGCATTGTATCTATAAGAGAAAAATTGTTAAATTTTGAGATTAAAATGATAACTCCCCTGGCTTTCGAAGAGCCCGGGGCTGCATACCACTGCGGAAAATATGGAGACTTGAAAAGTAAATTTTCCTGATTTTTCAAATGACTCTCCATCAGAAAGGCAACATCAGGTTTATGCGATTTCAGATAGGTGTAAATTCTTCGTGCCTTAATGGCGTTGTTGACACCCCTGCAGTTTAATGATAATACTGTAAGATTTTTATCCATTAACAATCAGAGAGAACATTATTAAAATTCCGGTTATTTAACATCATCATTAGACTAAAAGGTAAAATTTGGACCTTCAGCCTATGTAGACGTCGATAGGTCTTAATTACAGTGCACCAAATTCCGAAATTAAGAGAACTCATCCCGGTCTGCTCAGCAAGTAAAAAATTTGTAACACTCAACTGTACTTCAAAAGAGTTTAATCTAAGTCCTAACAATAGGTTCAAACCAAGGCTTCCCAGAAATACCAAGTGAGAACTGTAAACTTTCTTTACAAATATAACCACAACTAAACTAATTATACATATAATAAACTCTTCCCTTATTAGATCCCTCCAACAGATGATACCGTTTTGTAGAGAACTTCCCCTTTTCCCCCGCCACCCCC
>NW_015224769.1:0-901 GCF_001447785.1 Gekko japonicus | reverse complement strand
AGATCCCGTCCAACTCTATGATTCTATGAGTTTCAAGCGAACAAGTGGAAATTTGACCATGGATCTCCCTGGGCCCAGTGCCCACACTGGCTTTCATTAGCATGGTGGAATAATGATTGTTGGTTGGACAGGCATATACATTTTAAAAAGCAGCCGCTAACTGTTCACAGAATGGGGTCGATTTTATGAGAGAAACGATGGTTTCGGTCAGACTATATAGGAGAGCAATTTCTGAGGGAAAATATATATACCACAATGATATAGGACAGAGAACTGCTAGCGGTTAAGAACTGGAAATCATACAAGAAGGAAATGAGGAAAAGAGCAAAAAATATATAAAAGCAATGTAGATGAAAACGTCGTATTTCTCACAAAAAAGAGGAAGGGGAATAAAATAAGCCACTGCCATAGATAATGTGTCCCATTTAGGACACGATCAAATAATAACAGTCAGGGGGGGGAAGTGTAAGGAACTTAAATAAGGGGACATGAAAGACACAAGGGAAATTGCAAAGAGAGAGAGAGAAAATTGTTTACGGCAATGCCTCCTTCTAACAAAGGGACAGTTTATAAAGTAAAGGAAAGGAGGAATTGTATGAAACATTAAAAAGCTGGAGAAGTCCACAAGGACTTAGAAGAGAACAGAAAGATTTTTTTACATAATATGCACACAGAAAAGGAATATGAAGGAAATCCATGATCAGTTATTTTTGAAGGGGTTTGATGCAGGTTAAAGGATCGACAATGGCTAATTCAGACAATAGGCCTATTTTGTGGCTGCTGGTTTGAAAGATGAAGAGGGGAGAGCATACCTTATACCCACACCCAGCTGGTCGCCCTGTCTCCAACAAAAGCAGGCCTCCAACTAGGGTTACCAATAGGGATGGGCACAAACTGGCTC
>NW_015224768.1:0-901 GCF_001447785.1 Gekko japonicus | reverse complement strand
GTAATTATTATAATTAATAATGAAAGAAACACACACTTTTAATGTGGGGTAAATATTTAGACTATATGTAAGGAAGGGGGATGACTCAAAAATGCAATCTGGAACAGGAGTTTAGATTAAGATGGAATACAAATGTAAGAACTGGGTGTCAGAATTCACATTATTTAAGCTCATGTATATTCTGTTTGCAGCTACAAAGATGTATTAAATGAACTTCACAACATGTATTATTAAATCAAACTACAGAAAGAGTAGAAGCCAAGTTCAAGCTTTTGTCCAAGGAAAGAAATGTGCATACATTTTTAAAAAGCAGCTTTTATTTAGATTCCATGGCCCTAAATTGCTGTTTCTTAGATTTTCAAAAGAGGTTATTACATTACCCTCTCCTGCCCATCAAATAAGCAGTCCACAAATATTTGTAAGGCCTGTCTGTTTTCATATATTTTGACATGAAATTTGCTGTAGACCTTGACCTGCCAAGCTGGAAAGCTTGAAAACAGGGCTATAGAATGTTGTGATATTTGCAGAGGAAATTACTGCTATAGATTCCAATGGTACAACTCTCCTTCATTTTAATTTTTTGGCTAAATATCTATATATTCAACATCCCAATGCTGCCTTCTTGTATAGCTTTTTATTTCAAAATTTTGATTTTTCGGATATTATCCTCAAATACCATTGCTACCTGATTTGTTCACCACCCACTCCTCTTCATCTCTTTTACTGAGAGATTTTCTATTTACAGTTAATACTTACTTGAATTTCATGTAACTCTTTGATTTCCACAAATTTAATGTTCTTCAAAAAACAAAACACAACAAAGCAAAAATAAGTAAACAAACCAGTGCAAGACAGAAAGAGAGAATGCGCTGTCAAGTCACAACTGACTCATGGTAAACCC
>NW_015224767.1:0-901 GCF_001447785.1 Gekko japonicus | reverse complement strand
CTAATGCTTACTTTAAAAAAAGAAGCATGAATTAAGTTTACAAATAAACCCGTTTCGAAAAGGAAAAGCCGGTCCCTTTTCGGACACGGGTGGATCTGGTTAACACAGCAAGCGATGGGCGGGACAAGGGAGAGTTCTAGCAAGAAGGTATTGCTCTGTCTCCCTCCTCCCCTTTTGCAACAGCACGGACCCCAAAATCTCGACAACAGCGTGGTCAGAAGGAAATAGCTTCACGCTGCACTTGGATGGCTGGGCAGTTCGCACTTTGAGGCCTGGTGGGGACGGGGGTTTGCCTTTGTGACCCAAGGAAGGGTGGAAAGCTAAGCATGTTCTCGCTCACTTATTTTTCTCTCTCTCGTGCTTTTTCATTCTTTGGACCCGGGCTTCTCCTTCGGTCCTCTTCCCATGGTTTCAGTTTACTCACCTTGGCCTTTCTGTTCTTTAACCCCATGGCTTCACAGCTCTCCTGACGCCTCGCTTACCTGCATGTGCCTCCAGAGTCTCTCTGGTATTTCACTCTAGTTCACTGCTCGGGTATCTCGGTACATTCACAGGTATGGCTTAGAGCGGTTGTTGTGTCGTCGTCCCCCCCCACCCCCCACCCCCGCCGGAGAGGCATTCCCTAGAGGAAGAGGAATTCTAAGAACAACCAGCATAACACGTGGAGGGTTTCTGCAGGCGAGTCGTGTAGCATTAGGGGGAGCTGTTTGCGAATCCTCAGCCTGCCTTTCGTCTCGATTCAGAGAAGGGGGTAGCGAAAGAAACAGTCGCGTCCTGCTGTCTCCATCACGGGAGTGGCTTTTGGAATCCTCCATGCGAACCCAACAGCTACTGCAGAGCGCCCATACTGGCACGCATCAAGAGTGGACAAAGGTCCCTGAGTGGGGAACCGTTCGTGACC
>NW_015224766.1:0-901 GCF_001447785.1 Gekko japonicus | reverse complement strand
TCCCATGGCAGCCAGGGCTTAAGAAAGACCTAGCTGACAAAGGCTTAAGTCTTTTCTTCTTGTGAGCAGGTTGTGATATGAAACAGGTTCACCCATGTCTGGAACTTAAGTTTCCAGCAGGGAACTTCCAGAATAGATCTGCTGAAAGTTCCCAAGGAGGACACAAGGACTATATAATGTGTGAATCAGCAATAATGCATATTGGGATGAGTAGGTTTTAAGTCTATGGTTGAACATTTAGGTGTTTTTGGTATAATGACTGTATCTACACAATAAAGCCAGTTGCTAACATTCCATCACCTTCTAATGTGACCAGGAAACTGAATTCATTACAGGGCTGTGCAGAGAGGGGCTGGCATGCTTCTCAATAGCTACCACTGGGCTTCATGGAAAAAAGTGAACATAATTTATACAGTGAAAGGTTGATCCAGTCAGCTGATCCCAGAATCACTAGAAGCAAGTGTTGTCCCCATCCCAACAGTGTCTCTGAGTGTCTTAGTTCCCCATATTTGACAATGGCTTGTCATTCATCCCTGAGGGGAAAACTAAAGTGTTGCATTTGTAGGAATGGTTATGATGGTAGACTGAGAACGGAAAGGAACCCTCTATCCCTTCCCTACTGGTTGAACTAGATGGTTGCAAAGAGGCAGCCATGTTAGCAAAATAAAACAAAAGTTCAGTGGTATCTTAATGACTAACAATATTTACCTCAATATGAGCTTTCATGAGAAACAGTTCACTTCTTCAGAAACAAGCCCAGGAACAAACCATGCAGACCAAAATGCTATTTTTTGCCCCATCTACACTTGGGCAATACTGTCACAAGACCTAATAATATGGGCTACATCAACCTGGGCTCACCCACTTTAAATCATCCAATTTAATATATGCCATCATGTGC
>NW_015224765.1:0-901 GCF_001447785.1 Gekko japonicus | reverse complement strand
TCAGTCTCCGCCAGATCGGACCCCATCAACGTGTGCTTATAGTTAGGATTTTTTGCTCCCGTGTGCACCGCTTTGCCCTTGGCCACACCGAACCCCATTCGGGGGGACTGCATCCCTTCTCTACCCACACACCACCCAGGGCCGCCCCCTTCCGCTGGCCGCCGCCCCCACCTCCTCAAAGTGCATGTAGATGTACTCCCGCGCCCGCTGGTGCAGCTCGAGGCAGTCGATCTGCTCCGCGAAGTTGGCGATGCCGATGGCGTTGCTGGGGTCCAGCTGCTGCACCAGGAAGTCGCAGCAGGCCTTGACCACGCTGTCGATCTGGTACATGACGGCCCCGTTCATGACGTGGATGACGCACTTCTCGCCCACCGAGATGGAGGCGGTGTAGGCGAACTCGATGAGGCGCTCCATCACCTTGGGGTGGACCCCCTCGATGGGGACCACCTGCATGCCCTGCTCCCGGCAGCCCGTGGTGAACATGGCCTTGAAGACGGGGCTGGAGGAGGCCAGCACCACCTTGTGGGCCTGGAACTCGGCCGGGGGCAGATCCTGGTACTTGACCCGCAGGGTCACGTCGCACAGCTGCTGGCTCAGGCGCAGCTGGTTCATGATGTCGAAGGCCCGCTTGGTGTGGTCCTCCAGCGTGTAGCTGAACGTGCGGTTGCCGTTGTCCGAGGGGGTCACCTCCGCTTTGCATTCCGGGGAGTACATCACAGAGGGCGCCGCGGGCTCATCGCACGAAGGGAGAAAGAAGGACGGGCCGGAAGGGTGCCGCCGGTCGGGCAGAGACGCATCCTAGGGGGCCCCGACGGGCAGCGAGGCTTCCACACCTGGAGAGAGACGGAGGACGGGGTTAAAACGCGGAACCCGCTGCCGGGGGATGTGGCGAGGGCCAAGG
>NW_015224764.1:0-901 GCF_001447785.1 Gekko japonicus | reverse complement strand
CCTGCAGGAAATGACCCCTGGTTGAGATTAAACCCAACAAGAAGTCCGGGGGAGGGGGACACACCAAGTTGATCACAAAATCAGGTGAAATAAGGTTTCATGGTGATCATTCTTCTATAAGGAAGGAGGAAAGGACTCTTCTCTTTGTAACCCTCCAAATCCTGGTCCAGACGACTGCTGGTCCCACATTATCTGTCACACTGGATTCTGGGGAGCTTTACTAGAGGGTGTGGCTAGAGATGGTTTGGGATAGGCAGGGTATTTCGTCTGCTCTCTGCTTCTGCCTAGTCAGAACGGCCGGGGTGACCCTGGCTAGCTGCTCAGTTTAGGAAACTGCTCAGCCACTTTTGGCTTAGATGACAACCCTTCACAACCCCGGAGAGCCGACTATAAGCCAAAACAAGCACATTAAGGCTGAAATGACAGGCAGTTCCAGAAATTCTGTAACTGTTTGCTCAACATATTTTTCAGCAATATGTAAGGAGGAGAAATGTGGCGCTGCTTGTGTCAGTGGTGTTGAGGTTAGGGTGCTTTACCCTTTCCCTCTGGTATGTTCTTGCAATTACAACCCACCCACCCCCGGACTATTTTCTCATTCAGGGAAGGTAAAGGGGGAAAAATAGAGTGTTGACATCATTACGCTTTGGTGGATCAGAAGCTTCCAGAAGCAGAAGGTAGGACATCTCAGGGGGTCACATGACAGTTGTGTTTTCTGGAAAGGGCCTGGGGCCTCTGGAAATCAGTGGGTCCTGGGTTCGCCTTAGAAATGCTCCTGTCCCAACTGGAAGGCATGGGTCCCACCTGGGGCAGCACAGAGCCTTGTGTGTCCGAGAAGACTTGACAGATTTATTATGACATGAGCTTTCATGAACTGGAGTCCATGCTGTCAAATGCATGAAGT
>NW_015224763.1:0-902 GCF_001447785.1 Gekko japonicus | reverse complement strand
TTCCGCTCCGTATGATCGCAGCCCATGGTAGCAGAAGCTAGCTGAAGTTTTCAACCCCAAAGACCAGCTGTTGTTACTTTGTGTTTCTTTTTGTTAATTCATAAGAAGAGCCCTGCTGGATTTGGACAAGGGGGCCATCTACTCCAGCATCTTGATCTTAGCAGCAGTGGCCAACCGGAAGCCTTCAAGCAAGAAAGGTGAGGTGCTGCAAACTTTACAATAGGCTAGCAGAGTGTTCGGGCAGCTGCAATGATTCATGACCTTAGGCTTGGTACTGCTTGCCTCACAGCCATTTGGCCTGAGCAGCTACCTTACAGCTTTGCAGTTGCACAGTAGGACAAACTGATTCTCCTCCAGAATCATGAATGGTTAGGTCAGGTAAAACAATGACGTGGGACGGGAGGAACTGCAGCTCCCATAAGGCTGTACAAAAGCCACATATGCATAAAACAACATCAGCACCTAAACAGTAAGGTTTGTTTAAAAACAAAGGCTTTGTTTCTGCTTAACTGACTGGTATGATCACTATGTGAACACTGAGTTGCGAAGCAGTCACAGTGACACCAACTCCATGCTTGGAAAAAACAAAGGACTCCTGTTGGGTTAGGAGAGGAGGTGTATGCATTAAATGCTACTGACCGCACCATACTGGACTGTTTTGAGAACTCACCAAAACAGGCTCACTTGGTTCACAGGCAGCCAAACTGCTTGATGAAAAATCAACTTCCTGTTTGTGACCAGTGAACAGGAGATGAATGGGCATCCCGAGTGCCATTTAGCCATAATGATTAGCAACCACTGCCAGACCTACCGGCCATGAATTCAGATAGTCCCTTTCTGAAGCCATCTAAATAAACGATCATCACTACATCCTGTGGTGATGACTGCCACAACTTAACTTT
>NW_015224762.1:0-902 GCF_001447785.1 Gekko japonicus | reverse complement strand
TGGTGGTGGTGGTGGTAGTTTCCTGGTGGCCAAGGCAGCCCACGGAGTCTCTTTCCACCTCTTGCCTTGTTCAGGATGCTCCTTGGCTTGACTTAGTGCAAACTATAGTTTGTGCTGCCACAACAGCTGAAATTGATGTATATTATTGAGTTACCACTTGTTTCATGATTAAGAGATTAGCAGTACTTAGCTAACAGTTGCACTTTCGGGTGCTTTGTACTCATGAAGGTGGAAAGCTACACTGAATTATTGCTCATTGCTGTGGCCTCTATTTACTCCAAGTTCAAACCATAGTAAATAATGAATAAAAGAGGGAGAAAATCAATAAACATACAAAGTCACCGTCTGCTACACAATCTTTTGTGAATGAATGCTTGTGGCTGACTCTTATGACTCAGAATTGACCTCCGCTATTGACTCCCTGTGTCTGCAGTCACTGACCTTGTTTAAATTAATGGAATAAATCCCAATTATTTTAACAGGAATAGACCTTGGGTAATTGTTAGGGCTGATTCATATGAACTGGCTTTATGGGCATAGTACCTTAGGATAACTGAATGAGTAATGAATTCTAGAGAGAAGCTGTGTTAGTCTGTTGTAACAAAAGTCAGAAGTAAAGCCATTAAAGGTTTATACTGGCAATTTTTGTTTTTTCAAGATGGCTTCCCAGCCACAGCACTCCATACTCCTTGGTAGAAAACCTAGCATAACATGTTTCCAACTGGGACTAAGCTTTCAAAATAACATATCTTCTGAATAAGACAGGGCAAAACCAAAGTAAGACATATATAAAAAAGTGGTTTAATATTGTGAGAGAGCAGGGGAAAGTTCTCTCTGTCTTTTTCCTATATACCACACATAATTTTATAAATATTTAATATTATTCCCCTAAGCTAAAAAAA
>NW_015224761.1:0-901 GCF_001447785.1 Gekko japonicus | reverse complement strand
CCCCCCCAAAACCGCATATACTTTCTAAGTAATTAGGACTTAAATATGAAAATCTCTACATTCATTTCTCTTTTTGACTAGGTATGACAGCACATATGTTATGTAAAATCTCCCACTGTTTTGAGGCTCTTGCAACACCTACACGAAGTACAACAAGAAATGATAATCATGGCATTTCAGCTTCTATATAGAATTTCTCATATTTTTCTGGTTTGATACTAATTTTAAAGTTAAAGGTTTCTTTCCTTACTTTATTTGACAAAATGATGACATATCCATAAAAATAACAATTGCTCGTAAAATCTGTTTCATGGTCACAAAATGGTGACAGTCACTCACCCCCACACATGATAAAAATTATTAATAAACTCATGGGGGGGGAGAGAATATTGTCAATTGTGTGGTTTAGAAAAGCTATCCTACACATGTCTTTGGGGAGACTTCAAGGGGGAAAAAATCTATATCTTATCTGCGATCTTTTTGGGGACAAATTAACATAACTCAATTTTATCCCCTGTAAATGGATCTAAAATAGGTTGGCAAAATTTGATTGGAGGCTATGCTCTCTATTGTCTTGCTTTCCCGTGCCTGTTATGTATAGCATTCGCTAGTGCAGTGCTTCAGAGAACAGCATAAGATGAAAGTATCTGAACACTTAGGTTGTCACCTTAAAACAAACTGTCACACATTTTTCTTCACACATTTGAAACCCAAGTTATCAAACTTAACAAGTGTTGTTATCAAAAGAATTTTGGTGCCTTTGTTCTTTCCCTTTTGCAAGTAAATTACACTTTTAGGATTTATTAAGACAAGAAACAATTTTGAATAGCAGGTCAAAACTCTCTATGGAAAAATTCTCATTACTTTCTAGCCTCGAGCAGTATTTACCACTCCAACTTAT
>NW_015224760.1:0-902 GCF_001447785.1 Gekko japonicus | reverse complement strand
ACTTGAGCCACCGCAGCTCCTCATATGTGTCGTAGGACTACTAAAAATGTAATGTCTAAAAGTGGTTACAAAGATCACAGCATGCACCTTCAGCCTTTGGGCTGTCCAGTGCAATCACATGAAATGGAACCTGGACACATGAAGAATTGCTCTCCAGGCCTGTTCTGCCATGTGTTGAACTCTGCCTGGCTCCACACAGCCCGCATTCTCAGTATGTCAGTGTTGTGCCATGTGGACTGATCAGCATCTTGTAAGACTAGGGCTGTAACGTGACTCTTAAGAAAGCAGAGTGTGTGAAGACAAACATGCAATCTCGTATTTTTCCAATTAAAAATAATCTTTCATTACTCTGCTCACTTTCTGTGAGCGCAGCAGTTCTGTTGCATTGTGACATTCTAATGACATTTCAGCTGAGCTTTTTTAGACTCTGTGGTTTTACTGGAATGTCCCACCCATGGTGAAAATCATACTCTAGAGCAAAAGAAAACTGGGATCGCTGGACTGTGGGAATGAATACCAGGGAATGAATAACTCTGACTTTGGAAGGGCACTTGTGAATATGCACTAAGATTCCATCAATTCTCTGTACACTGTTCTTTTAACAACAACAAAAAAGATAGAGCAACAGACAGCTGTTTTTCCTTTTCCCCACATAAAATATGAATGGGAAGTATCCAAACAATACTGCCAGGCACTCTGTGCTCCAAATGCTCTTAAAAGTTACCGGCGTTCGTGCTTCCAACTGGCGAGTAAATGGAGTGTGAAGAAAAGTCCATCTGCCTTTTGATTCTAAAATAAAGCTGTATTTTAAAGCGGGCTTCATTCTGAGCATGCGACTCACGAGTGCGTTCCTAAGGAAAACTGTAAGACTTCGCTTGTTAGCGAGTGCATTCAGGATCAAA
>NW_015224759.1:0-902 GCF_001447785.1 Gekko japonicus | reverse complement strand
TCGAGTCCGACTCTTCGCGACCCAGCAGATATTAGCAGAGAATAAAGTATTGACAGATTCCACATTTGTTCCTGGTAAAGACTAGGCAAAAAGCACAAAAATCCTAGTTCAACATTGTTTTCTACAATATTGTCTTTCTGTCTTCTCATCCCTGAGTATCCTGGAAGGTGTAGTCTTAAGGGGTTGGCTATAGAAACAGAAAAAGGAGAAACTTCCCTTATTCAGAAAAACTCTAGAGCACTGCATGATGCAGTGACATCATTTCCAGTTACACTAGATTTGCCAGGTCCAACTTGGCTGCTGGCGGGAAGCTCCTGCCTGCTGGTTGGGATCTTCTGGCATCTCTGTCACCGTGACGACACCCAGAAGTGATGTCATTGTGTTGCTGATGTGGCTGATGCTCTAGTTTTTGGGCCAAATTCTAAGGATTTTTGCCCTCAAAACCATAGAGTTTCCCAAAAAGCTAGAGCGGCACCCCTGACAGCAGCAGCAATGCGATGACGTCATCATGGCAGGGATGTCACATGTCGACATACCTGTTTGGGGGTGGGCTTCCCCTGCTGGCCAACTGGCTGGTGGTGGATTGGACCCCCAAAGACTGGGGGATCCCCAGGAGTCTGGCAACCCTATGTTACACAGTTGAAAGGGACATCACAACATTGCATGCTGTCATTCTTCAGGTCTCCACTGCCCTAGTCTCCTGCCACTTACCAGTGTTAGGCTGGCTACCCTACCACAAATTGAGGTGTGTGTGTGTATATATCATAGTCCTAACAAAGGGCACTAACAGAGCAATCCTATCCCTGTTTATGCATAAGTAAGTCCCACTTTGTTCAATGGGGCTTAGGAATAAGTGTGGTATAATCTTTATATTACACTAGGAATAAGGCCCGTTGTGGAAA
>NW_015224758.1:0-903 GCF_001447785.1 Gekko japonicus | reverse complement strand
TTGATCTGTCTGAAGAAGTGAGCGGTGACCCACAAAAGTTCCTACCCTGTCATTAATTCTGTTAGTCTTTAAGGTGCTACTGGACTCCTGCTCTTTTTGCAATTTGTGTTAAATTGACAGGAGGGCTGAGTCGAAATGCAAAAACTGCTGGGAAGCAAGCAGCCTTCCCTGCCCCCCCCCATTCCCACGCTCCTCTTTTCAGCCTCCCCCAACTACTTTCTGCTTTTAAGAAAGGGGGGGGGAGATGACAGAATCTGCCCATCATGTGTACTTTGGCCCTAAGAAACCTTTCAATTTCCAGCTCTCCTTAAAAAAAGAAAGAAAGGAAAGGAACTAGTCACTCTTCTTTCTGTAGTGAACTCGAGTGGAAGCACTTATATTTAATTGCCTTTGATGGCAGGTCTGATTATAAAATTATGTGCTCCTGGGGCAGTCAGCTTGGGAAGGCTGGCTGTTTTGCTATGTCACTACGGAGCACTTCAGAAGTTGCGACCAGGCTTCGCCGAGAGGGACCACATGAAAATTAAGTTTGGGGCTCCTCAGAGAATTTTGTATGAATTAAACAATCTGGATGCCTTTATCAGAGTGGTTCCCGCTCCGACTGCTGGGGCGTGCTGATGCGCCACAGGATGGGGAAATGTGAGAATTGAAAACTTCGGCTGTCACGTCGGAGGCCTCAGGCACTCTCCGTGCCAATTCTCCGTGTCGTCATTTCGGCTCGCCTCCTCGCCTTCGCTCTCACAGATAATTCTTTTTGTTTCCTTTGCACAATTGCGACGTCGTTTTGCACCGATGTATATGCAACGGATGCAAAACAGGGCTCGGAAAGAGAAGCTGAGACACAAGGAGGGACTCGGATGATTTTGCTTTTTATGAGGGAGAAGGAGAAGGAGAAGGAGAAGA
>NW_015224757.1:0-902 GCF_001447785.1 Gekko japonicus | reverse complement strand
TTATATCTTACATTACTGCATGTGAACTTTTGGTGGAGTGGTTCACTGGACGTCCTGTAGTCATGTGTCTCTTCAGAGTAATGGTAATTGTGAACATGGCTCGCCGCAAGCCACAGAGTTAGTATCACTGTCCTAGGGTGGTATCATCAGTGAGAGTATACTGTTTACTGGAGTGTATTTATTCATTTTTGTTACATAATATTAAGTGCTTATGGCTTCTTCAATTTTCAGCATCTCCGGTGGGTAACGGATACATCAAACCACCAGTCCCATCTGTTTCTGGCACTCAAAGAGAAAAAGGACCTCCAACCATGTTGCCCATCAATGTCGACCCAGACAGTAAACCTGGGGAATACATCCTGAAAAGTTTATTTGTTAACTTCACCACCCAGGCTGAACGCAAGATTCGCATCATTATGGCAGAACCTCTGGTGAGTCAAAGAGGACGTAAAGCTTTCACATGGTACAATTAAGTTTGTGATTCTTACTTCACTTGACCCAAGAGAATAATGCTGAAATCCAGTTCATGGGTTGAACATGTGTGATCTAGCTATCTTGCTGAAGCTAAGCTAGTTTGCATCCGTTTGTTGTCTGCATGGAGGACTATCTGGGGAACAAATATTTGTATGTAGCCTTGACTTCCTCAGAGGAAAGATGGGATATAATAGATAAATAGTGTTCACTAAGAGCTAATTTATATTACACCTCACCAATAATTTATATTACATTTCATCAGTATTACATTCACCCAGTAAACAGGCACCATTCAGGTACTGAGCTATGGTAAACTGCAGTGCAATTTAAAGTTTTTATCATTTTTAAAAGAAAAAGATGATAGCTAGTCAGTGAGAGCACTTTAGAGAGCTAGTGTCACAAAATCAGATGTAGAAATCCACAACATG
>NW_015224756.1:0-902 GCF_001447785.1 Gekko japonicus | reverse complement strand
AAAAAAGTCTAGACTGCACTTTTACCTGTATTTATTTGGCATTCAAAATTCACTATTAAAAATAAAAATAGAAATTCACTTCTGTCTGGTTTGGTGCTCCTTAGAGTCTGATGCCCTAGGTAACGACTCACTTTCCTACAGTCAAGCCGTACTTGATCATAGCTGTAACAATCTCCCAGCAATAAATAAATAAATATATCTGTGTTTGTTTTGTTTTTTATTTGTCAGTATCATTCTCATATTGAACCTCAGCTTTGCTCTTGAACTACAGGGATTTACTAACTGGTTCTAGAACTGAAGAACTTCTTGTAGCTGTAAAGCAGAGTTACAACATGCAGGTTTGGGGCTTTCTACAGGGACCCTCTGGCACATTCAGTCTGAAATATTCTGATTACTGGATGAAATAACTTGGAACTTTATTGAATTCAATAGATTTAACTTCAGCTCCATGAGGAGTTTCAACTTCAATCACTTTGGTCATACATTTCAAAAATAGCAGCAGTAATTTACTCTCAGCCCTGCTTTACCATGAACAGACCATCCCTTTGCACATTTGCAAATATTTCCTAGCAAATAATGGAATAGTTTGCATTTAAATGATGTCCTGCTTTGGTGTAAACAATAATAAGGAAGGAGTATAGGAAAATTCATTCCCATTCTTCCTTTCTATTTCAGCCTATAATTACTTAAATGTTTGCTGCCATCTATATGTATTTGGGAGCATTGCTTCTTCAGTACTTAGTGCATCTGCAATTAACTTTAAAGAAATTAAATTATTCCACTACTAATGAGCGTTACGTGATAAAATTTGAACTGCAGTTATGCATCTTATTTCATTGGAAAACATGCTTTTGTAAACACACAGTCAGAAGTAACTTTGTTACAAAATGTTGGATATCTGA
>NW_015224755.1:0-902 GCF_001447785.1 Gekko japonicus | reverse complement strand
AACAGAAAGATCATAGAGAAAACTGGAACTTCATGATGTAAGGGAAGAAAAGAACAAAGAATTCTTTAGATACTTTAGCTCTCTTCTCCCATCTTACCTCCCCTCCCTAGTGAACTATTAGTAGGTATCTGCTTGTTTTCCTCTGTTACTGACAGGCAACCTGCCAACTGTGTACTATGGAAATAAATCTAGAGTAACCAGATGCATTTCCTGGAGGTCTCTTGGAAGTGATCAGCACGCCTGTAAGAGATCTGAAAAACCAAAACTGGATGTGTTAGGTTTCGATCTGAAATGGATGGCATAAGAGGTGGGGTAGAGCTATAGGTGTGTGATCAGCTCTGTGACATTTCACAGTTTGATGCCATCACTACTTTCTGTCATGGGTTGTGCACAGACGGTCGATTTCTCAAAAACCTGAAGCCAACACACAGTCATTGCAGACAGCTCTGTGTACACAATTGCATTTTCATGGCTTGGGGGGGGATTTCAAGTGTTGTGGTTCTAAAAGCTGTAAGTTCTTCTACCCCATGATGTATGGCCAGTTCTGCTGCACTTGATGTATGTATAATTGTTGTGGTCAGTTATTGGACAGTGGTCATAACATCATTGCTATGATATAGCTCCTATCATCCATGCCTGGGCTAGTTATTAAAGTTTAAGTATGGTAAAGAATGAGTGTTGTAACTCACACAGATTGGATACTGTGGCTATAAATGCACAGTAGGCTCCAAGATTACCTACCTCAGTCTTATATCAATATATTAAAAGGGATGAAAAGGAGGTGCCATGTTGGGGGTTCTCTAGTATTCCTGGTATGAACAAGCCTCCCTAGGTTAACCCAATGGTTCCTCCTCCATCTACCCTGTGGACCTTAGAGCTGCAGGATAGGACCAATATGGTTG
>NW_015224754.1:0-902 GCF_001447785.1 Gekko japonicus | reverse complement strand
ACCAACACATGACTACCCTCTGAATCTGTTTTAAAGTGTGAACGAATGTTGTAAAATGTCCTTTAGAAGAGCCCATTCCCTGCTATGCTCAATGAAGCCCCTGCAGTAAACCATTCAGAGCCACAACGGGCAGCCTCCTCTGCAAGTTGGTGGTTCTGCTGCATCATTGCAATGAGAGTAAATTGAATCCATCAGTCACCCCCAGCTTCAGACATGGTATCACCCCATTCCATTGGAGGCTGTTTACGAAGCAGGTAATGCCAAAGTAGTGCGCCATGAAAAGACAAAGCAAGGCAGTCTCCCCCGTGGGCGTGAGCTTTTGGCTCTAACTTGATTTATTTCTTACGACATGCTAGCGGTTCTTTCATGCCATGCTGACAGTGCCCTCGCACATAACTTGGGAAGTAGTTGTTTGCACTCTCAGTGGGCGAACAAAAGGGTAACAATGCATTAAAAGAGAATCAACTTCCGCTGGCAAGATCAGCAGCTCTTGGCTCGCCCATTTTTCATTCCAGAAGAAGCAGATAATTAGCGAGGTGGTTATCTTTGGTGAATGCAGTCTGCTGTTCCATACATGAACTTACGAATGACCCTAGAGAGGGGGCTGCCTGTGGTTGGAAACGCCTTGTTTCTGTAGACAGGTAAGGCTGCTGCCTCGAGGCCAGTAGTATAGGTTATGCACTGGATCCTTTTCTCCGCAATTTTGTGTCTGTACAGAATGGAGGCGCAGGTGTGGAGATTGGAAAGAACCGGGGTGTGTTGGGAGAACCCTAGCCCTTTCCCCTTCCCCTGTTCTCTGGCTGAAAATACCACCCCTACCTGGCAAGCTGCTGTTGGGCGGATCCACTGAGGGGATTTTACAGATAAACTTAAGTTTTCCTCAGTATTGCCAAAGCTGTGGG
>NW_015224753.1:0-902 GCF_001447785.1 Gekko japonicus | reverse complement strand
TCCAGAAATTTTACATCTCTAGTGATGACGTCACTTCTGGGTGACATCAAAGCGCGAGCAAATGTCCCGGACCGGGGCCGGGTCTCCCCCGCTTTGCCAGGGAAGTGACTTGGCAACCGTAGGTAACAGACCCCGGACGTCACAGATAACTCCCTTGTTTTTGGTTTTCCTTATTTCGTCTGTGGCCAAGTGGCAGGGGATTTGGGCAGAGCATCGGGAGCCCGTCCTCCTGGCTGGCTCGTTTTCTACACCTCTCCTTTTCTCTCTCCCTCCACCCAGGTTCATGCAGAGGACTACCAGAATGTCAAACAGCAGGTCTACGCCCAGCTGAGCTTGCAGGACTTCGGCAAGTGGTCCCAAAAGCGGCTCGTGGACATCTTTGCGAGCTGAGCTACTCTCCGCGCAGGCTGGAGACCTTCCCAGCTTTAGCGGGACAAAGGAAGCGGATCGTCTTCAGCTGAGCTGCTGAAAGGTCTTGCGCGTTGTGGCGTTCTGCGGGAAGGGGGGTTAGCTAGAAGCTTTAAAATAGTTCTTGTTTCCACGCTGTCTTCTCACAAGGGGTGGTTCCCTGTGTTGCAATAAGGAGCGGGGGCTTTAAGTTAGACAGGCATTTCAGTTTGAGTTGTACCCAGGGTCTGCGTGCATCGGAGCGTGTCCTCTAACACACAAAGCCGCGTGAGAAAGGTACTATGTGCAAGGAGTTAGCATGCCTCTGAAGATCTTTGATATTTTAAAACTGCACGCGTTCAGAGGGCGTTCAGAGAGCTAAGGCCTCCCAAGTTTTGTGAACCGAGGGTTAGATTTTTTGCATTTTTTAATGTTAAGGAATAGTTTAAAGTTTTTTGCTGTCCGCACTTGGAAGTCTTGCTTGCTTTTATCAGTTAATGGAAGAGACAGTTAAG
>NW_015224752.1:0-902 GCF_001447785.1 Gekko japonicus | reverse complement strand
CTCAGCAGGTTTATGTCTGTTAATAACAACACAGGTGCTTCTTCCCAGAAACTGCCAAGAGGCAGATGGCCTCTCCTCCATATATGAATTCTTTCTTAACTACAGCTTTTCTTTGTAGCTCCTTACTACAGGAGTGAGCAGAGAGAGCTCTCTTTCCTTATCCCTCCACGGACTCACTAAACCACAGAAAATTTGTGAGGTGACTACATCCTTAGTTCCTCCCATCTTTCCAGATTGATTTGGATCTCAGGAAGGATCTTAGTCAAAAGAAGCTACTGCTTTGTCCTAATGACAGATCCTTGTGTCTGGGTCCTGGGGTGATTTCCTTCTGCAATCCTCTTCTAATTGCAATGCTGGGTGGTTGCCCCAACTCTCACAAGCATCTGTAGGCTGCACACAGGTGCACTTCAGAAAGTTCACATGTTCAAGGGTAGAACAGATTATTAATGTTGTGTTGGTGAGGCAGAAGATAGTGCAAGTTCAGACAGGCCGGGGGGCAAGTTGAGAAAGACAGAGAGAACCTCTAGTCCAACTAAACTTAATGACATCATACCCCATGTGTTAAAATGTGGAGCATGCTGAGCAAGTATATATGAGGGTGGAGCAATTTCAAGGTAGACAACTGGTGAGTGGGAAGAGGAGTCCCTACCCATCCTTACTTCTGTGAAACAGCATGCCTTATCTGCTCTTCTGGTGGAGCTTATTTATAGTACCAGAGCCTGGCTGGGAGATGAGAATGAGGAAGCAGAGGGTGGGGGGGGGAAGTAAGAGTGGCGGGAGGAGATTGACTAATCCCTTCTCCCTTTCCCTCTTCTCTGCATGAAATCTGCCTTCCTCAATCTCCTGCCATACAAACGCTCTACAGTGTGTAAATAGGGAGGTGGTGGTGAGCTCCCCCTCAC
>NW_015224751.1:0-902 GCF_001447785.1 Gekko japonicus | reverse complement strand
AACAATAACAATAATAATATTCTTACCTATTTTGATAGGAAAATGGCAAAACTATGCTTTAGCGTCACTTGCCCCGTTCCTCGAGATTCATGGACTACAGTAGATCCCCCCCCCCACACAAAACTCACAGAAAACCCAGGCATGTTAATGGAATGTGACTGAGTTGATTTTCAGCTGGAAGAAATTTTGCAACTGCCACAGCTTCAAACACAAGCCACCTCTGAAAATTACTATAGGCCTTTACAGCAATACAGTAGAGTCGCACGCAGTTATAATCATTTTATTATCACTCAGTTCTGTATTGTCTCACCCGCCTGGATGAAAGAAGGAAGGACACAATTAGTATGTAAGCCGATTAATGCTTCAAGAGGGCAACATTTAATTAAATGCCTAGGACTATTCAGAAGTATTAGAGGTACATCTCAATTAAATATAATTAGGAAGGGGAGCTGAAGTAGTCAGATCAGTTACAAAGAAATTAGAAACAAATAGTCCATGTGATGAGTCCATGTTGAGGTTGTGCCCTTAAGTGCATGTTGCGCCTAACTCATGTTGACAAAATGAGGTTAAAAAAAAAAAAGTGCAGACACACTGGAAGTCAGAGAGGCAAACCATGACCATTGACTGAATCCAAGACATTACAAAGGCAAAGAATTATGACACTTGTGTACAACTTCCTTTGATGTGAAAAACAATATGACAGGAACATGTCTGTAAGCTAAAATTCTCAAAAGGACTGAGATGCCACCAGAACAACCTTTAGAAACATCTGAGGAACTTTGAAAGAAGCAAAAAGATTTTCTGCTGAGATTAGTGGCATTTCCCACCCTTGAGCTCCTCAAGAACCATCACCATGTTGTAGAAGTTGTGTGAGGAGACAAGGGATGGAAATGAGACCCTCT
>NW_015224750.1:0-902 GCF_001447785.1 Gekko japonicus | reverse complement strand
TGCTTTTCCATTCAGGTTTATTCTTGTGTGTTTTTAATACCTTGTATTTTGATGGTTTTCACATGGTCTTATTTATGTTCCTTTCACGTCATGTCTCAGATTCCCTGATGAAGCTACAGCAAAATGTGTAGGGGCTTTTTAGTAGTCTATCAACAAATTGTTCACTTTCCCCACTGTGCTATCAACACTTAACTCTGCCTTTTTTTGTCTTGGTGACCGGCGCAGCCCTCTTGTTCAGCTGATGATCTGGGTCCGCCAATGTGTTGCCTTTGGCAAAGATTTCTTCTAATCTGATGACAGAAATGGAACATAATACCAGGGACAGTGTGCCCTCTCCTCCTAAAGTTCTAGGAGCAGAGCACTCCCTGGCATAGTTCTGCAAGGCCTTCGCTCTTTGAGCTCTCCTGACAATTGAGCAGTAACATCATCTGTCAAGGCACGTTGTATGTTTTTAGTGTTTTATTGGTTTTAGTGTGTTTAATTAATGTTGTATTAATGGATTTGTTTTAATGGTAAACCTGCATGATTGCAGATCTGTATGTCTGGAACCCGCCTGCTATGTGGGGAGGGTGGGGTACGAATCCAATAAAATAAACAAACCAATCAATAAAAAGTACTTTCCCCGAAATTGTTTCGGCCTTTTTTGGGTGAGAGCTGCTTGAAGGCTGTTCTGTTTTGGACTTGGATCTGATTGTTTCGTGGTGGATTAGTGGGTTTTATATATCTTTATATCTAATTCTGAACTGAGCTGTAGAGTGTGGATTTAAAAAAAAACACACCTACACAATAGGGCCAGGAACAGGCAGGGGCGAGGGGTTTCTGCAAGGCTGGTGAACCCCAGGTTTCCAGATAAATACAAAGTGGGTTTTTTTAAGCATTGGGGGATAGAAAAACACTAAAGC
>NW_015224749.1:0-902 GCF_001447785.1 Gekko japonicus | reverse complement strand
CTCATAACAAATGAGCTCGACACCTCTGGTCTGTGCCTACGATCTGAGTTTACCAGGGCATTAGCACAATTTCCAGAACTTATTTCTGAGTAACATGCACAAAATTGGGCTGTCAATCCCTTCAACCAGAGAGGTGGAGGCAAAATCCTGTATTTATTGGGAAGCTGTCTGTGTGCATGTGAAAGAGAGACAGAGAGAGTTCTGAGTGCAGTAGCTTTTCATATTCTTTAACCCAGGGTACAAACAGCAGCCTCCCTGACAGATAACGAAGATGCTAATCTCACTAAATGTTGGGCCAATCTGTTTTTTAAAAAGAAATATCTGGGTAGTTCAGATAGCTTTCTTAAGGCAGAACTCCCAACATGCAAGAGACACTTACTTGTTTTATGCAAGATACACAGACTAATCCTTACCTAGAGGGGGTTGTTTTTATTTTATTAACTCAAAGGACTTCTCCTGGGGGAGAAGGAGGGAGTGGGCTGGCGGAGGAAGCTCCAGGAGGGTGGCAAAGCTGGGTTCGCCTCCACACCAAGGGCAAATTGACTGTGGAATACAGGCCGTGGCTCAGTAATGCTGCATATCAATAAATGCTAAACATGCAAACCAGAAATGCAAACCTGCTCATTGTTGAGACTAGCAGGGGGAGGAAGCACAGCATGACTGAATGTCTGGGAACCCACACACAAAGTAAGTTTAGAAGTGGTCCCACTTCAAAAAGTTTTGAGAATCACCACATTATTTTAGCCACCTTTCTATAACTTTGGCAACTCTTGCAGCGTCCTTTCTGTTAATAGATGAGGTTCCCCAAACCCTACACGGTATTGCAAATGTGGAAGTGCCACAGATTCTATAATGGAATTATTCTTGTTTTCTCTGCTGTTTGGAAATGCACCCTGCCCCCC
>NW_015224748.1:0-902 GCF_001447785.1 Gekko japonicus | reverse complement strand
GCATACCAGGCAGTGGAACTAGATTGGTCCCCAAATGTCACCTGACTTACATTTTAGGGGAATTATGGGCTGCAATGTGGAACTGAGAAATATGCAAGAAAAAATGTATGGTCAAAGCTGCACATAATGTACAGTACTAGTGAATAAACTGCATTAGAATCCCATCTATATATACTTGTAGAAACTACATTTATTAATATACCTGTGCACAGGTACTTGAGAGGAATACCGCAGGGGATAGTGAAACAAAATCTGATTAGCATAAACGGCACAAAGTTTACATCCTTTTTATTAGTTTTCCTCCTCTTTCCAACAACTGTGGGAGAATCACCATTATAAAAGCAAATTTGCTTGTTTATCAGCTGATTGTGTGAGGTGGTGAATGGATTAATTACTGCAACTGTGTGGAAATGCAATTAGAGAGTCTTCACATAGTTAATTGGAAGTTAACATAATTGCTAATTAATGTAATTGCCATTGGAACCAAGAGAAGAAAAAAAATTAGAGGCTGGAGACTGGTTTTCAGCATAACACCTTTCTTTATGGGAGTGCTTCAAAATGATTCCCACTGAGATACATACACACACAGCTAAATTGGAGCTAAAAACCTATATGGATTTTTAAAAAGGAAAAGTTCAGGATCCTAGATTCCAGTAGCACCTGTTCATGCACCTGTGCTTAAACCTCCATATTAGCAGCTATGGCAATCTCACCCTCTTCCCTCCCTCACATGCAGGATTTTCCCTTCTGTCTTCTTTCTTATCAAGCAGCCCTTTTATCTATTTTCTTTTTCTTTTTTTGTCTAAAGCTGTCTCACCCAGTTGTTTAATAGATGATAGACAGACAGACAGATAGATGCTGGCCCTGCCTGGGAACTGAGGGAAGAGACAAAATCACTTTCT
>NW_015224747.1:0-902 GCF_001447785.1 Gekko japonicus | reverse complement strand
TGGCAGCATCTTCAACATTTGCCATAATGACTTGGTCCACCTTCGATAAGTTATTTTCTTACAAAAGAGCGGATGAATCTGTGAAGGAAGTGCCAGATAATCTCATTTGCCTAGATCCGAAACAGAACAGTGTCACCCACCAGAGCGATTATGTTACCAGTTAAACGACACAGAATCGATAGGCAATGTCTGAATGTTTGTTGAGAAAGCTACACAAAAACTGCCGAGTCAGATTTGCAGAATTGGCTGTAAATCATTACACATAATTACTGGTTCTAAAGGATCTTTGAAACCAGAAGAAATATTGCTTTTGGTTGCAAAGGGAGAGTTTTTGGAGGCGAATTCGCTGGCTGCAGCCGAAATAACATTGGCAATGAGTCAGAAAACCAAACACATTTCTGGATATCTGGACTGACTGAAAAGGAACGAAGGTATCATAGAGGCGAACAAACTTAGGTAACCCGCTTATATGAGAGAGGGTAACGCTTCTTTTAAAAAAGCCCTTCTTGAATTGCATGGAAATAATTGTGTATATTTTGGAAGACTGTCAGGAAATACAGGGTCATGCAACCTGACTAATGGTTTCTGCTGTTGCAAGATGGATAATTCACAATTTGCAGAGTGAGACCTTCAGGGGTTTTTTTGTATTGTGAAAAGTCTAAAAATAACACATATGACCCTCTTTGCTTTTGTTGGTTGGGGCTCGTGACAGAGAGACGTATATCTCGCAAATATGGTAGCCCTGCGCTGTTCACGGAGTCATGGCCTCCAGTTTTGTTTATTCGCAGTCCGTGATCCAGTCACGCGATGTGGTCCCCTGCCTATTTTTGTTCCCACTGTTGTTGTTGTTAGCCACTCAGTCATGTCCAACACTTGGCGGTTCCGTGGGCCAGCTCTCTCCA
>NW_015224746.1:0-902 GCF_001447785.1 Gekko japonicus | reverse complement strand
AGGAAGGAGCTGGAAAATGTACATATTTTCCGTGGAATATTCAGTGCAAGGAAACAGAAAGTGCTACGAGAATAAAGAGTCCCTGGTTTGTTTCACACAAGAGAGAAGCAAAATCAAGACAAGGGTTTCCAGTGGAAGCAGCAAAGATGAAAAAATTCAATATTGTTCCCACCTATCACTGACCCAGAGCAGAGCTGACCTTATTAAAAGGTATAAATAATCTGATGCCACAAATAGCCCTGATGCACGAACAGCAGCCATGGGTCCTCGAGGGACAAGGAATGATGAATGGGGGGGGGGAATCAAATGCAAAGAGGGGCACCAGAGGGAATGCTGCAGGGTCCGCTCTCAGTATTGAGGTCCCAAGCCAAGGCTCCTTCTCTAGTCCTCACAATAATGAGCCGACTGTCGGCGACCTGGGGTCTTCATCCCAACTAGCTCAAATTGCTGGCTTTGAACGATGCTTTCACTGGAAGCCGTAGAAAGCTCTCTTGTCATCAACGGATTTCTTGAGATGCCATTGAACGGCAATCAAAGTCATTTGGGCAAGTACTAAATGGAACAGATTTCTCTGGTTTCTCACCTTGATTCGCGATGGCTCAGAAAAGCTAACATTGACTGAAAAGTAGCACAAATGCAGTGAGGCGAGGAAAGTGTACAGATATCGCTAGGGTTGTGTCCGTGAAGGACAAAATCCCTGGGTCAAGAGAGGCATCTTTGGCAACAGAGTTCAAGGTTCCTTTGCAGCTCATGGTCTCTTGCATCAATGTGGACAGAACTGGATCTATAATAAACAGGGTTGCCAGGCGGTGCTGGCACCATTGAGAGGGTTGTGGGCAAGGATATGGAGGGGCACAATACCAGCTGCAATGCCATGTCACTTCCAGTAAAAAAAACTGGAA
>NW_015224745.1:0-902 GCF_001447785.1 Gekko japonicus | reverse complement strand
TGAAGCTTTCAATTAAGACAATAGGAGAGCTAGTCACAACTTTTCTAAGAGCCAGCCTTTCTTTTCCACACTGCTACAATTTAAAATGGAAGTGAGAGAGGAAATGCTGTGTGAAGAAAGCTCAAATAGTCAATGCTAATGGTGGAAGTATTATCTGTATGTAGCTAATATAAACCAAAGTGGTTTATCGCCACAGTTGGTGATTTATGACTCACATTATGACTTTATTTTGAAATGGTTGTAATTAAAAATTAATGTGTGGTGAAAGGAGAATACACAACAAGGAACCAGGGCTCAAGGTTTATCCAATGAGAGGCCATGAAGTGATTTATAGCTCACAATTCATCCAGAGACTTTTCTTGATGTCAAATGCACACAAACGCTACACAATGCATTGCAATATCCTGTGAGGCCTTCTAAGGTGAGACGCACTCTTGTTCCAACTTACAGTGCCATATACTGTTAATTTTTAAAAGGTTTGAGTAGTTTATAACAAATCTGAATAATTTATAAGAAATATTCTCAATATTGATTAAGGTTCTTTTGTAACCGAACATCTTTTTTGTATGCCTCGTTCCTTTAATTCCTTCTGAAAAGTCTGAGAACCTGTTATTGCATTGCTTAATGGACAGATCAGCTTTAATCTTAATCATGTAGAGAAGTATTGATATCTTTTTCTTGTTTCAGATACACCAGCCATCATCCCATGCACATCAGACAGAAGCAATGTAGAGCAGCTTACTGTCACAAAGGAAAGATTTCAATGTGGCCTTCAATGAAGTTCCATTTGCTCATTCTTTGGACTTTTCTAATCAGTCAGTTTATAGGTCAATAAGAGAGCCATCTTAAGCAGTTACACCTTCTAAGTCCAATGAAATCAATGGGCTGAGATATGCAACTCT
>NW_015224744.1:0-902 GCF_001447785.1 Gekko japonicus | reverse complement strand
TTAGAGGGAACACTGCTGGCAACCGTAGTCTCTAAGGTGCTACTGGATTCGAACCTTGGGGGGGTTGCACATTTGGAAAATAAACCTTCCCAGTTAGAAAAGAGACTCCAACTTTAATTCAGAAGGGAGAAGAGGAATATGTACCAGCAATTTCGTTTGGGGGAAAAGTGTCTCGATCCCTCAAGGCGGCTTTCTTTTCAAAGCCAAGGAGCAAAGTGAACGTTTACGGCTAATTTATTCTTTTTTTAAAAAAAGACCAGAACAGAAACGTATTTCTAAAGCAAATGGCCAGAAGTCCTAAGGACCGGAGAGTCTGCTTGCATTCTTATCTGGGTCTCCACCGTCACAAACCCCAGTTCTCATCACTTATTCATCTCGCTATGTAGCTGAAGGGACTCTTTGCACAAGGCAACCGCCGGGGAATTACGGGGGGAAAAACACCCAATGACAGTGTCTTCTGTTAAGTAAAGAAACGTATTTGCTGAATATTTAAAGGGCAACAACCCCGGCAACAAAATGGACCAACCCCATAAATTATTCTCTCTCCATACTCGCCTATCTCGGAAAGATGCTAAGGGGCTGAATTAATAAAGTATCTTTTTCCAGCCGTTGGAGAGAAAGATAACGTTAAAAAAGCCTTTTGGTTTCCCGGGCGAGAATCAAACAGAGGATATTTCTAGCTGCCCATTCTAGAATTCGGGCCGGGGGGGAGATTCATCCATTTTAAGTATGCCTTTTGCCTCGTGAACCACCTTGCTGTGACCTTCCGAAAACCCTCCAGGTAACTGCGATATCGTTTAAGCTCTGTTGGTCTGTGATATACGGGAGGCAGTTGAGATTTTCTTGCCCTAACACAATTTCAGGTGGATAGCTGCGTTGCTCTGCAGTAGAAGAGCCAGGTT
>NW_015224743.1:0-912 GCF_001447785.1 Gekko japonicus | reverse complement strand
TTAACCACGACACCAAACTGGCTCTTTAGTGTATATGACCACAGCCAAAGTCTATACAAGTCTCTCCTGTAGGGACTCTCTCTCCTTTTGACTGTACCCTGAGTGTGAACTGGATCTACTTGAAAGTTTACCTTTTTTTCTTTCTTTTTTTGGCAATGTATTTCTTGGGAGATTATTTACTGCACTCGGTATCACGCTTGTATGACTGGGTATTCCAAATATCCCAGTAGCAGATGGGTGAATATCCCCATTTTTCGTTAAAGATAAAGTGCATCTGTAATCGGTACAGCTCAAATTGGGAGAACAGAGCTGTCTAAACTCTGTTCTCCAGAGGGAAAATGCAGAAACTAAAAACATAACATACAGCCATATAGATAGATTCCTGACTGTTTCTGAAGCTCCTTTGCAATAAAACTGCTACTTTGGGGTCCCTCATTGAGTGTCCTGGAAGGTTCTCAATCTTGTGATCCTTGATGTTGTGGAATTTGGGATCTCGGTGTTGAATTAGGTAGAAAGGATGCCTCTAGAAATGGGAGCCATTTATTTGTTATGTTAACGTGGCTTCCTGTGTTTCTAAACATGCCTGTGCTATCTGCAATTTTGTCCATCGCAAATAGTTCCCAGACCTCTTGTGGGTCTCTAAGGTGTGGCAGGGTTTGAATCTAGCTGTTTCACTGTGGACCAGTGTGGCTTCCCTTTGAAACCCTTTGAAGCTTTTTAACTTGTTTATTAATGATTTGGAGTTGGGAGTAAGCAGTGAAGTGGCTAAATTTGCGGATGATATGAAGTTGTTCAGGGTGGCGAGAAACAGGGAGGATTGTGAGGCACTCCAAAGGGATCTGTTGAGGATGAGCTAGTGGGCGTCAACATGGAAAATGGGGTCCAATGTGGCCATGTGCAAAGTGATGCACA
>NW_015224742.1:0-902 GCF_001447785.1 Gekko japonicus | reverse complement strand
ACCGATGTTGTGAAGAAGGCTGACACAGGAAAGTTGGCACTGGGGCCCTCGATACCGATGCAGACGGTATTGGTTGAAGTGCACGAGGCGAGCAGGAACAACATGGAGAAGAATGGCAATCCCACTCAGCAGGTCTCACTGGTGCCGGCCAGGGCATAGCTGAAGTCAAGGGAAAAGCACTGTCAAGGTACTAAAACTGACACTGATCCCTCGGAGCCAATGGTGCCACAGGTGGGTGAAAATGCTGTGTCAAAGCCCTTGATGGAGAGTAACTTTGTCTCACAGGAGAACGATGCATACGTCGTGATGAAGGAACGTGATGGTCAACAGCATCCGTGTATCAGTGCCGAGGATTGATATTGATGGGCGATTGGGATCGACCACTATCCAAGGAGGAAGATCTGGAACACGACCTGGCTGATCGAGGAGAACACTGTAGAACGACCTCGTCAACCACCGAGGCCGATGCAGAGGGTGGACGAGTCCCAGAAAAAGGTTCCAATACTGGGAGCTGGAACTGTCTGATTGGAGAGTCAAGTAGTTGAATGGGGGCCCTTGGCAGTTCCGATGTTGGAGCGTCCTGTAGAATGGGCTCTGCAGAAGAGCTGTGTGCAGGACCTGATATAGTGGTCTTAGTGCTTGCTTTAAGAGACTTATGACTGCCCTTAGTGGAGCTCTTGTGTCCTTTATCAGTCTTGTCCTTTTTTTTTCTTTGCAGGAGTTGATGATGCTGACTCAGCTGTCAAGATCAGGTGCTTCGCCGTCAATGGCCTGGTGTTTGAGGTCGATGTGGAGGGAACCGGTACCGAAGACACTGAAGGCTTCGGAAAAGCTGGAGGCGGGCGGGATGCTTCCGAAGACATCTTGTTAGAAGGAATAGCAGAAGACACAGTAGCTGGGGT
>NW_015224741.1:0-902 GCF_001447785.1 Gekko japonicus | reverse complement strand
GGAGAGCTGCTGCCAGTCAGAGCCAACAAGGGCTAATAGACCAGAGGTCTGACTCCGTATAAGGGACCTCCATGCGTTCACACCCCTGTCCAGCTCTGTGTGTGCAATGAAACCCTACATGTGCCGTTACAAGAGCTGCCGGCAAGCCATAGAGACCACAGCAATAAACTCTGTCTGCTACATTTGTCAGGTTCCGTAACCACTTTGTCCTTCTGTGTTCCTTTAGCAGTGCTTATAGGAAAGTACCTATTTATAGCACCTGATGATATAAAGCCCAGATACGCAACACTACCTATGATGCTGCATCTTACAAAGCAGTGTCACTTTCCAGTCTGGGTCATTTATCTGATTGATGCGATTCCTCTGGCATCATCTGCTCTAATCCATATAAGCTACTGTTGAATGACGGCTGTTACCTGTATAGATAATTCTTTTCCCTGTATCTGTGACTACTGGTGGGGCTCTGGAAGACAAACCACATCTTTGCGTCTTGCCCTTGGCAGCCTGGCTCCCGTCTGCGGCATTATCCATCAGTTATTCCTTGGCAGACTCCCTCCAGTTTGGAGCACTGCGGCAGCTGTTGTTGCTGGATGTCTCTCTAGACAGCACAGACAGGAAGGACTGTAAGCCAGGCCATTTGGGAGGATGAGAGGCGATTGGGTGTCATTGGCTACATTGTGACATATTGTCCTTCTGACCTTGGAAGCCATCAGGATTCCATTGGCTGCCTGTGCTCCCCCCAGTCTGCAGCATGAGATCAAGGCTCTAGATGGAGGCTGGACTTTGCAGCCCCGTCACGCATTCCATGTAGGAGGACTCTGAGCCAGCTCTTACATGTCCTCTCAGGCAATTTGGCAGGTCAGGGACTTTCTCCTGTGTCTGGAAGTATCACAGAGTGTGTA
>NW_015224740.1:0-902 GCF_001447785.1 Gekko japonicus | reverse complement strand
TTACTGCTGTTTTATATTCTCCATTTAGCTTTGTTAGATTTTTGTATGGGTTTCTGGTCCAGTCAGTTTTATAGTAACCTTGTGTATAATTCTTCTCCGTTTTGTACACATGCATATGCAATATTATAGTTGAGATTTCTTATAGAAAATCACACTATAAAATACATTTAGGTAATTCCTAAATTGTTCCTCATGTTAACAGCTTGTCCACAATTAAAATAATGCATTTAAAACATTTCAATTCAACATCTGACCTAAAATGTTCTGTTCTTTGTGATCATTGTTGATATATTTTGATTTTTATCTTTTTGTGAGTTCTGTGTTTAATTGCTGGCTTTAACCTTATTTTGGATTGTATTTTATTTTCCTTTATTTCCTTCATCACTTTCATTCATTGAAACTGAGGATATTTAGGTAAGTAACATTTTTTCCATTTCATGTTTTTGTGTTTCTGTTCAGAATGTGGGAAATTAATGAGAAATGTTGGAGAGATTGTATAAAGTGGCAAAATGTGGTGATTGGTTATGTCTATTCATAAGTGTAGGTTTCATGAATATATATTTAGATATGAAATTCTCCAGCTGAAATATAAACTGCTCATTGCTCACTTCGATATGTGGAATATTATTTCAGAAAACCAAATCACTATAGTATAAAATAGATAATAAAAATCAATGAGGAATGTAAGAGAAAAACTGGTATTGTAGGTAGAGTGTGAGTGTGTGGTTTGGACCTCTGTTCTGAATTAGTTCTCTCAGTATATACAGCCTATAGTCTAGGCAGCCCTTCAGACTGTATCTTATGAAACAATTCTTCACAAGTCCTCTTATTCTTTTCCCTCTAAATAAGGGACTTAGTGCGACACAGAGAGTATCTCATAAGCATTTGCTTTCATTTACTCT
>NW_015224739.1:0-902 GCF_001447785.1 Gekko japonicus | reverse complement strand
AGCTGTAACTTGATGGCAAAAAACAAAACGAAGCCGTGAAAGAGCTGGTAGAAATAAGAAGAGGCTACCGCGCTTGACAACGAGGCCTGTGCAGCCTTTCAAAATCATCTCGTTGCACCCACGGTGAGGTGGAGGGAAACAAGTCCAGCGTCCCAGTTTAATTGACTCTGTGCTCTTGACATCTCTGTCTGGTTGTCTGTCTCTCCATCTCTGTCTGCCCTTTCTCCACCAACTAAAGTTACAATTATATCGCTGGTCTCCTCTAGCCGTTGCCGTCCCCTTCGCTGCCTTTGCTGTTGGCTAGTGTCAAGCTCCCGCTGCACTGGGAATTAGCCAACAAAGGCAGTGTTATTGCAGCTCAGCGAATCCCTTCCCAGAGGGACCTTCAGTGTCACCTCCGCCGTCTGGCTCGCTACCTCTCATCCAGTGCCTAGCTTCAGTGTATTCCCCCCCACCCTTTACCTTTGAGCTGCTTTCACTTTCTCGTGATGTCAGAAAATGTAGCGCGTGTTCTTCAGCCAGCACGTAACACGTCCTGACAGGTTTCGGTGAAAGGTACAGAGCAGTGGAGGGGGGGAAGGCAAAGGGGAAGAGCAAACATGGTACAAATGCAGAGGCATCTAACTCCCCTCCCCCAAATAAAATCCCTGCCCAGCTTTAATATCAAATCGAAGATGGATTAGCGGCCTGCTGTCAAATTCTAAATAAAGCAACAAGTTTTATTGCCGGAGGCAGGCAAGGATGCTGGCTCCTCATTATTGCGCGTCTCAGAAGAAGAAGTGGGAGACAAGCAAGAAAGAAGAGCAAGATCTTTAAAATATATATATTATTATTATTATTATTTCAAGTACGATCCGTGTCAGTTTTGAGCAAGCGGATGTCAACAACAGGCTTGGGCCCTG
>NW_015224738.1:0-903 GCF_001447785.1 Gekko japonicus | reverse complement strand
GCAGAATGTACATGTGTTCACTGCAACATATGAAGAGCACTATAGTGAATGATAGACTTAATCTGTGTGAATTTTTCTAATCCCTTGTTAAAGCCAAACTCAAAAGGTGCTAGGCAAAGTTGTTTTATTTATTTGCTGAGGAATTCCAAACAATCTTACCCAGTTCATTTTGAAAATTATATATTATTTACTGAAGGCAAATTATTGGTTATTGTTGTTTCGTAGATGACAGCCTTCTCTTCCTCTTGAGAGAACACTGCACAGAGCAGGAGGTGGCACCACTTTTATGGGAAGCGATCCTTGGATTATTACAAGTTACATAGTTGTAGTTGCCAAATGATACCTATACAGAAAAACTAGGAATACACAGTTTTAGGTGGATTTTTTTTAAAAAAGATCCAATGGATGAGCAGCACAACTGTCTTATGCTTCTTGATACCTAAGCGATTTTAAACATGAATTTAACTTCTGTGTAGATAATTGCATGTTCCTAACGCCTGTAACATCATCTATTATGACCATTATTTTACTGTTTATATACATTCTGTGAATTTACCACCATGGAACGTCTTCCCAGCATGTCCATGAAGTGACACAGATATTTGTGCATCTATCCCATGTGACAGGATACACTTGGGCTATATACAATTTCCTGCCAGGAAATGACATTCATGTAGGATATATAAAGTAGCCCTTAGGAAGAAAAAAATCTTGCACATTTAGAGATCATGCACAGGAGATATCTATATAATCCCTGAGTCTGCCTCTTGACTCAAAGTACGCTTTATTGACAGCTCAAATAATGTCTCTTAATACATGAAGTACAATATAATGTAAACTCTTAATGAAAGTTTTAGTATATGTCATACTTACTAATGCAGTGTCTTCTATATCTGTGTGTCT
>NW_015224737.1:0-903 GCF_001447785.1 Gekko japonicus | reverse complement strand
GGAAATAATTTGTAATCCCAGGAGATCTCTTGCCGCCGCCTTTGCCTTGCTTGTGAACAGAGGGAATGCAAACCAGGTGGAGCAGAGGTGGCAAAACAGTTTATTGGGTGGCGCTTATGAAAACGCCCTGCGTGCCTCTGCTTTCCTTATCTGACACAGAGGTAGAAGGAACTGAAGAACTCCCTGCATGTGGAAAACTAGTACTCTCAAGGGAAGACCAGTCTGGGACCCTTTTCCATTTCAAGCTGGATTTCTGCAACTCGGCCATCTTCCGAAGTTGTGTAGCAGCACCGTAGCGGGCTCAAGAATTCAGTCATCAAATGGGGTCACGAGCGTGTGACTTTCCAGTTTAGGGGGAGGAAGTAGATAAGTCCCAATAAGCTATTCTTCACACAATTTCCTTAGTAAACTGCTGTTAGGAATTACCACCAAGCAAACTCTGAAGCAGCAGCCTAGACTGAAGTTTGCTGCAATTGGTTCGTTTCTGGCCAAAAAAAATTATTATTTTTCCCTCATTTGAACGGCTGGACCGCTTTTCCCTTCGCCACCTGCCGATTTCCTCGCCTCTTTTCCCAGGCGTGCGATGCCTGCTGAAAATCCTTTCTCCTTGATCATCATATTTTAACTTTCTCCAGCGTCGCCTGTGAAATGACCCACAAAAAAACCCGGCATTTAACGGCCTCCTCGCTGGCGCGGTGGTTACAGTAAACATTTTAATCAATGGGGGGAGATTAAAATGAATGCTGATTGGGCAGTTTCCAGTCCCTGCTATGCAGGCGATAAGGCTTTATTAATAATGAATGGCAGGGTGGTCCTGCATGGTGGATCAGGCCGGGGAAGATAGCCGTCCCTTACAGGATTAAGAAATTTGCAGAAGTCAGCAGAGGGCTGGACGGGGGGGGG
>NW_015224736.1:0-903 GCF_001447785.1 Gekko japonicus | reverse complement strand
CTCCCAGTGGTGTTTTCGGCTTGGCATGTGTAGCGGTCTTGTCTTGAGCATCAAACTTACACCCATATTTGACCCTTCCATTCTCCCTTTGGTCCCCTCTCCCTAAATGTACTATGTGCCAGACACAGGCAGCCAGAGCTCCAGAGCCTGCTCAAAAGCTGAAGGGGAAAAAGAGGGTCAATTTGCTGATCTGCAAAGAAGGGAAACGATACACGATTTACCCTGGTATAATTTCTTTCCCCCTTAAATGGGAGGGCAAAGTGAATGGAGGCCAGATCGCCCAAGCCTGCAATCGCCTTTTGTGATGGTCCTTAATGATAAGAACAATAAATTATACCAAGGGGGGGGGCAGTACCCTCCTAAATCCTCCAGAAACCCACACAGGGAATTAGAACAATCAGCACGCACCGTCCTGGCACAGGGCTTACAGAATTAGGGTTCCTTAGGCACGCCCTAAATGACCCCCCCCAGAGATGCAAATGTGCCCCCTGATGCATTTGTAGCTGGCGACAGCTCACCTCGTCGCTCAACTGTGGCCGAACCACTCTGCAGAGCTGCTGTTGCATCCCCTTCAGAGGCCGCACCTTCTTTATCAGGTATATCGGAGCTACTCGGCACCGCAAGTTCACTGGTGCTGGAACTGCCTTTTCGTGCTCGGGGCAGCGGAGACCTGGAAAACAGGAAGCGATGCAGAAGATCTGCAGAGGCCACGGAAAGGCTAGCGTGTCTAACCCTCTGTTAAAATGGGCGGGACCACCTGCCCCACTTCTCCGCCAGTCCACTGGTGCGAACCACAGATGACCGAGCCAGTGAGCCTGGCCACATGGGGTAGGGGAAGGGAAACGGTATACAGTAGAGAACTTGTGTGGAGTGGTGGTTACAGTCAATGCTCCCTCTAAGCTG
>NW_015224735.1:0-903 GCF_001447785.1 Gekko japonicus | reverse complement strand
AATAAGCAGTGATGTAGATCAACCATTTATGTAAACTGAACACAGTTAAATAAACAAATAAATAAAGCTTGGTATCTTGTGTTTACATTTGGTGGATGCTGGGGCAAATGTTTTAAAATCTGTGCAAGTGAGCACATTCATCAAAGTGGGAGTGGAGCTTTTTTGTGCTATCATGTAATTGAATGGCTTACATCCTCCAAGAAGTCATTTTCAAGTAACCCTGGAATGGTTCAGGGATGGCTCTTAAGGAAAAACTCTGTAGATTTTGGATTAAGCATATTTCTTACTGTCTCTTCTTCCATGGTAATGAACACAAATGCTCAGCTGAAAAATTAGGCAACCCCTCCCCAAATTCCCCATAAACCCTGACTGGGAAATTAAAGAATATTTGGGAGAAATAATGTATTAAACATAGATGAGATTCCACAATAGTCTGACTAGCAACTCAAAAATGGGAGATTACATTAAAATGTAATCATGAACTCATGCATTATTTATGCCGTTATAAGAGCAGCACTGGGTCTCCCACGTTTCATATTATTGTATTATTTACTTCAAATTGCAAGTCTTCAACTTATTAAACATAAATGTACTTTCTAAAAGGATATTATTTTAAGAAAACAAATTATTTAGATTATGTTTCAAAATCCCTAAAAGCTCCATAGGCAGAAATAATCCCCTTAACATTAATTGCTGTTTTACTTGTTATGGTAAACTGTGCTTGTTTATTTTAGAGCCTCAGCTCCAGCAGAAATGTACCAAAAATAACTACTCCCTCTGCAATCCTAATCTGAAATAGAATTGCCTTATCTGTTTGCTTTAGGATGTGGTCACATTGAGCCACTCATATGCCCACAAAGGCATGCAGCCCAACCCTATGAAGGAAGCTCAATAGGACTTTCT
>NW_015224734.1:0-903 GCF_001447785.1 Gekko japonicus | reverse complement strand
TTTGTATATCTATACCACACATAGTGCAATATTACGTAATGATATTTTTCCCCATCGCTGGTGGCAGAAACTCCCAGAAAACAAATATTTAAAAAGCATTGTTGGGGAAGAGTTCCACATGCAGCTTTACAATGTTGCTAAGATATATAAGTGCAGTGTATAGCAGTACAGTGCACTGCTATACATTTTCACTCAGTATAAAAGTGTACCTATTTAGAAAATACTATTCATATGAAATTACTTCGTGTCCCTCCCCCCATGAAATTGGGCTAGAATGACAACTCATTAAAATTGTGAGCTAGCATCTTCTGTCATCTTCACCTAGAAATCTTTTTTGATGGGGCAGAAAAGGATTTTACAAAGAGCATTCATTAAGGCTTAAGCCCAGTAAGGTTTTAAGGAACATTCAAGAATGCAGAAGTGGAATGCACTTAGTAACTTTGGATCAGGTGTCTTTGGTTAATCCATAAAAATGTTAACTCTTGAGGTACGAAAGCAAATTGTTGGCAGCACAACTGTGTTGATTGATTTTACTTCTCTGTCTGGTACCCTCAGTCCCACAGTAGATTTAAACATTTGCCGAAGAGTAAATTATTTCTTGATAGTCTAAAGTCATTTATAGCAGTCCTGTTTGGTTTGTTAGTGAAAAATAGAATCCCAGATGCCAACTGTCACAACCTGCCCTGGATTTCTAAAGGAAAACCAACAATGTGAAAAAGCAGGAAAGTGGCCAAGATTTAACTGTGTTTGGTTTAGGAGAAATAAATGCTTCACTTGGTCTCTTTGTTGGCAAACCAGAGAGGAGGAAATCGGAATTGCTCTCTTTTCCTGTAACAATCTATGCAATTTCTTGGCCTTCTGCCACTAGTTGAGAGGTTTACTGACTCTCTGGTTGTTGTTGTT
>NW_015224733.1:0-903 GCF_001447785.1 Gekko japonicus | reverse complement strand
ACTTGGGAAGCCTGATGTGGATGCAGCTTACAAACCTGCTGTTTAGTGAAACCAGAATAAGGAAAGTTGGCTTTGTTCTGGAACAGTTAGCTTTCTTCTTTTCAACTTTTAATGGGCTTTGTTGATAAAGAGGTTTTTTCCCCCAGGCGGCTCTTTCTGCCGGCCCATTGGGTAAGCAGACAAACAGGGGAGGTAGGTTAGGGCCTGCTCTCAGGTTAATTAAACTGGCCTGCACTTTCCCTCCAGGGACTTCACATCACAGCCAAGGTGAAATACCGAAGGCCACTTGGAGTTGGCTTTTTAAAGAGGAGAATTGTAGTCAGACCAAAATCAGTAAGGGCTCAGGAAACTCTGTGCCTTTGCAGCATTAGCCTCCTTTTTAGACTTGCTTGACATTTAACTTGGACACCGGGATCAGCTGCTGACATTTATGAATAAATAGATGTAAAGGGCTTGAGGTAATGCTGCATTTTTAAATTACATTTCTTGACATGACGTTCACAAGAATGTTTTAATTAGACAATGTGCTTTCTGGAATGCATCCAGACCTTCCATGTTCTCTTTGATGGTTAAATTTTAATCCAGCCTCATGTGGGTTTTGTCTTTATACTTTTGCTAGTACAGAGGGCTTTTCTTCACATTATAAGGCCTGCTTGGTTGTTTTTTGTCTGCCACAAAAATGTAGATAAAAAAATCTGCTTTTGAATTTTTCCTCCTTTTCAAACTGGGAAATAGAGTAACCTCTCTCTTTAAAAAGATAGAAGATCTAAGTCCGCCTTGAACCACCGGGTCAGTTGGCTGGGTGTGATACCTGCAAATCACATCTCTACTTTTTGCCTCAGAATAGCACAGTCTGGCTGCCTTTTTATTTCAACTGTCCTGTGGATTTAAGTTCCCATTTAA
>NW_015224732.1:0-903 GCF_001447785.1 Gekko japonicus | reverse complement strand
GGCTTCCCATGAATGCACCACGCTTCCTGAGCGCTGAGCTCAGCAGCAACACAGCTCAAGGGAACCAAGTCAGCAGTCCTAAAACATTTCACACTATTTGTACAGGAACAGGTAGCAAAGCATTCCAGAAACAGGCTGACCCAATCGAGTGCATCTGATGAGGCTCCTTGCCTTGCAAAGTTACTGACTCAGCACCTAAACCTGCAAAGCATCCTTTGCTTTTCCGGAGAAACCTCTGGAGTCTTTCACTTAGAATCCTGCTGGGATGCGGGTCACAACCACGACGCATGAAGCCAACCCTTTGTGAACAGATAGGTGTGAGCGTCACGCAGGGGACTTATATAAGCTTGGTCTCTGATCCTACTAATTGTGAGGAAGATACTGATGAGAACTACCACTCTGGACGTTGTCTCTTAAGCCTTTTTAATATTTTTCATGTATTTGGTTTGTCTGCCAACATCACAGGATTTTTCACCGAACAGTGCCTTTCTGAGTAACCCAGGTGGACTTTTTGCAAGTGGGGTGCATGCTGAACAATTTCTGTGAATGCTTCAGCATGTGTGCAAATTGGTCGTTCCTCTGATTACAAGATGAAATTTCTGGGTCAGACCTCCCCATGCCATGGGGGGAAAAATCTTCCAAAAGAAATGTGTTAAACTGGGATGCAGTGAGTGGAGTGATACATGTACAACATTCCTATTGTGGGGTTCAGATCGCCATTTCTTCCTGGGAATTGAGAGTCTGTAACAGAATTGGGGGACAAAACAGGAACGCTTCTGTAATGTTTCGATTTACCAAAATGTTGGGGGAGCCGCCGTTTGACAGTCCTTCTTCTGGGGCTACAAAATGGCACCACATGGCCCAAACTGAGAGCACCTCTGGATCCCTTACAGAACCACCTTC
>NW_015224731.1:0-903 GCF_001447785.1 Gekko japonicus | reverse complement strand
AAAAAAACATTGACATAAATCTATACAAAATGTCAGTGGTGTGGCTCAATATACCACTAAAATAAAGACTGCTGTGTCTGGGGAGGCAATTCTCTTCAGCTCTCTCCTGGAATCACTGCTCTAGTCTCTACAGAGGTCATGGAAGAAAGTGATTATTGGGGCCTTACTCTAAGTTGTTTTGCATGTGTTTCCAGTTTTTGGCCCACTAGGGGACCTTTCTTGAACAAATTGAATTCCAGCATAGGTTTCCAGAAGAATTGATGCTGAGATTAAATAAATAACATAGTAAATTTGCTCTTCTTCCCTCAGGCAGGGGATCATATCTACAGCACAAGAGCAAAACGTATTTAATGCCTCAAGGTAGCTTGATGCCCTAGAAGCCAGAGGAGGACGCAGAACCAGATAGTGTTTGGTGGCAGTAAGCAATCAGACAGACAGACTGTCACTACTGTTAAGTGGCCGACTGGGACAGCTTCTCTTGCTCGGGCTCATGGGACTGACAGAGTCCACTGTTCTGATTACTCATGCATTGTGCCGGATGTGAAAGAGACTTCCCTGTCTGCATATTGCAGTGCAAACAGAACATGCTTTCGCAGTAGGCAGAATTTGTCCCATAGCGTCAATCCATTGCAAAAGTTGCATTTTGTAGCTAGGACTTCATCCGCCCACTTTATTTATTGTGAAAGGTGTTCTCAGAGAGACAGGCACTGGGACACTCCCCAAGATGGGACTGTCGTGCTGTTGTTGGGAGGCAGGGTTGGTTGACCTATCCAGTATATTTAGAAACCCTCCAGGGTTTGTATGCTCGGTATAAATCCCATTTTGCTGTTGTGACTACCTCTCAGCATGCAGGGTTACCGGTACACTGAGAGCCAGTGGTTTGGTGTAGTGGTTAAGAGCGGC
>NW_015224730.1:0-903 GCF_001447785.1 Gekko japonicus | reverse complement strand
GGTGTGTATTCACCAATTGCTTCTTCCCATAAACTGGCAGTTGTGCTGGTGGAGGAGGCAATGGATGAACAGACACTGATCACTGTTGCCCCTGAAGGGCTGAGCCAGCTGACTCCCAGGGCATTGGCAGAGCTGCTGAACTTGGCTATGCTTGCTGCTGGCCACCAGCAGCTCCCTGGGACAGCAGCCCACCAAGAACTCTCCCTGTGGGTTACATGGCCAGTCCACTCCTGCCTGCGCAGATCCAAGGCATTGTGCAGTTCTATAGCACTTTGCCTTTATGTAAATACTTAGATTTTTTGTGCATTTTGTGAGTAGGTCATACAATTATTTAAATCAATAATCATTTTATAAATCACTTCCAATGTATAAAGAGCATTGCAAACTTTATTCCTCACCATGTTTCAAAGTTGGCCATTATTTTTCATGTTTTGCAGATGGGGACTGAGGTTTTAAAATGTTAACTTGCTTGAGGCCATAAAATAATTGCTCCACTTTTCCAAAACAGTTATGATCTCTTAAATGTAACAATGTAAAATGTAAGAATGTATTTCAGGTTACGGGTGGAATCGCAAATCTCTGATATAAGGCTTTAGTTCGCTCAAGATTTGGATTGGTTTTCCACAGGAGGTAGACAGATAAGAACGGAATTTAATAAACTTTAATGAATTACCATCTAACAATGTCAAACTCAAAAATGAAATTTCATAGTGTATAATGACAATAAATTTTGAAGGTCTACCAATGAACTATGTACTGACATCAGCTAACCAGGAAAGAGAGGGATATCTCAAAGAAAACACTGATGCACTGTGTAGCAATGTAGAAAGAGATAAATTCAGTGCTGGAGTTTATTAGAAAATGGACAAAACAGCCAGTATTGTAATGCCCTTGCACAGATCT
>NW_015224729.1:0-903 GCF_001447785.1 Gekko japonicus | reverse complement strand
AATTATTGGAAGCTGCCCTGAGCCCTGCTCGGCAAAGAAAAGAGCAGGATAAAAATCGAATAAATAAATGGGATGTTATTTAACCTCCATGCCACAAAAAAAGCTTCAGCAGCCCATTTCCACTCATTAAGCCCCTTCTAGATGGAGAAGATAGACTCCATGGAATTCCAATGGTTTTATTAATTAATTTAAGGACAACTGCATTTTTCGTCTTCTCTGCTTTACAAAGGGCACCTGTGTATTCCCAACAGTGCTACAAGACAATTGATTAACTGCAGGTTTTCACTGGCTGCCCTATTTGGTTGGTTTCTGTATCCCAGTAGTCTTTGGTACATCTTGAAACTTGTTTTCTACCCAGCACCATCAAACCCAATTAAGTCTGCAACACACCTTGTATTCCATTTTAAGAGCACCTCAATTACGCCCTGAAACTGTTTTCTCCCCTCTCCCCACACACACTATATTTTAACTGAACATCCAGCCTAATAAAGAGTTCCAGGGAACGCAAAAATGTGCAGACTGTTTTGTCATACTTTGGCATTAAAAGGTATGATTGTTGTATTTTTAATCAATCCGCTTAAATACCTAAGTCAGATATTTATCTACCTTTCCATGGATTTTGCCATTGATTTATGTGGCTTTTCCAAGGTTAAAAGTAAGCTGGTACGGGCTGGTACAGTATACTGATTAGAAAGTAGCATCTCCCATCTTCTGCTTCAAGCCCTCAAGAAAGAAAGTACTAGTAAGAAATCTGTTTTTATCCCTGAGACATCCCACCAAAAGTGTTCTTGCATACCTTTTTACCCAAAGCGCTATAGAAAAGCATGTGACTGGTAGGGTTGCCAGGTCCCCAGCCACTGGCAGGGGATAGGAAAGTAGAGTTGCCAGATCCAGTTTGAGAAA
>NW_015224728.1:0-903 GCF_001447785.1 Gekko japonicus | reverse complement strand
CAGAGGTCTTTCCCATCACCTACTGCATGAACGTGACCAGCCACATCCTCCAGGGGATCGTACCATAGACCTCCAGGTGGAAGATCTGCTTCTCCATCTCCCCCGTTGTGTTCACCAGCAGTGCCGAGAAGATCCCGCTGTCTCCCAGGGCCGCTGGACAGATCTCCAAAGTGAAATTCGTGTGGAGTCGGCTCCTCCCGTAGAAGCGGGATTGGTACAGGATCTGTGGGGTTCCCTTGAAGGAGACTGCCACCAGCTCTTCGACGGGGGTCAGGAACCTCCAGATGGTATCCCTGACATGGAAGCCAGGAGGGACGTTGGCCTTCAGGAACACGGGCTGTCCTTCGATTCCCAAGACTCGTACCGGGGCGCGGGCAAGAACGGCCAGCACTGCCAGAAAGGAAGTCACAAGAGACGTCATTATCAGAGAACGAAGGACACTGTTAATTGCTATCTGCATCGGTGCAAGGACTGTTCATCCCCCTGGAATTATGCTCAGTTTGCAAAACTTCTGAAAAGCTTCATGGGCAGAGATTTGCTTGTTTTATTTATTCGTTTTAAATTTTTATATGCGGTTTTTCCACCCAGGGCAGTGAACATCGAAACATTTCAAAAGTAGCAAAAAATGTTGGGACAAAAAAAAAGAAGAAGAAAGAAAGTAAACTATAAGTATGCACGTGGGGCAAATGTACAAAATATCACATATAATTTAATGATACATTCAGAAGTGCTAAAATATCATTGAAAAACAGCAGTCTTATGGTTCAGCATTTAAGTACCTAATCCCAATGTAAAGACAAAAGTCCATTTACATAAATACAGGTTTAAAGTATATATTGTCTCCAATGCATTTCAACAAATGCATTTCAGCATTTGGCCTTCCTCAGTGGTATAATTCAAATT
>NW_015224727.1:0-903 GCF_001447785.1 Gekko japonicus | reverse complement strand
CCACAACGGGCCTTTTTCCTAGTTATTTAATAAAAGGCATTTCATGGCAAGTTCTCACACCTGTTTATCTAAAGGCTACACGGCATCTAAAAGTATCCCCCAAACTGTGAGACCAGTCTTTTGGGGGAATGTAACTAAATTCTGTATAACTTTCAAATCACGGAAGCACTTTGACTCTATTTATCACCTCCGTGATCAATCTCTTCATTTTCTGAGCAGTTTCTTCTCTTGGAATGAAATGTACTGTGGGCAACTTTCCTCTTAAACAGATGCTGAATTTTAACGCTGTGGTCACTGTTCCCAGCTCCCTTAATGGACTACCTTCTCCTCATATGAACTTGTGCACTGGTGGCTCTCTTCCTTTCAACAGCTTCTTGCTGTTTCATCTTTTAGGACTGCAGCACTGGCATCAAATGGATTTTGAGCTTTTGCACTTGTGACCCCCAACTCTTTGGAACGGTGTCCTGGAGGAGATTAGGATGTCTCATACTTTGCCAGTCTTCAGGAAGTAGTTCTGTTTAGAAGGATTTTTAGAGAAGAATGTTTTTTATTTTTGTTAAGCAGTTTGGGCTGGAACGTTCCTGGAGTGTGCTTTGTCTGTGTTTTCTTTTGAGCTGCTAATTATGCTGTTAACACTAAAATGATTTTAGCTGGTTTATTATCGTTGCATAGTTTATATGTGTGACCTGTTTTGAGTCCCTTGGTGGAGAAGAGGTTATACTTAGGTTTGCCAGTCCCCTGGTGGGGCCCCTGCCTATTGTTCCCCACCACCGATCCAAGAGGCAGGGAAAGAAATATTCTTGTATAGACAGTTGGGTTGATGGTGCAATTCAACTTCCAGGACAAACACAGATGTGACGTCATGTCTCTTTAGGAGTCACTGAAAACTCTATGAATTCACCA
>NW_015224726.1:0-903 GCF_001447785.1 Gekko japonicus | reverse complement strand
TCTGGTCTGACTCCAGCTTGGCTCCTCCATTTGAACAGACAGCTGATCTCCGTTTGCCCATCCCTGCTCATCAGTTTCGTGGCCCACCCTGCCTGCTGATTGCCGTCTTTGACAATAATCTAATCATTTCATTAGCTATGAGAACTGTGGGGTTTTTTTTACTGCTGCAGAGAAACTTTGGCTGTGTTTGTATTACATGTGCATGAATGGTTTTCTTTGGACTACAGCCATTGTGCTGATTTCCCACAAAGAATATTTTGTTTGCAGGATTGTGAAATACAGTCTGTGCAACTACACTATTCTCCTATGAGCAACTGTGCTATAGTCTTATGAGCTAAGAGAGGAAACTCAGAATGTGGTGAGCAGTGTGTAGTGCCCTCTTGCATACCTTGGCATTGTCAGTGCCTCTTACTGTACAAACTGGTAAGCCACACCACAGCTCTTGGTACTGTCACACTACGTTTCGGCAGAATGCCAGCCATGCCAGAAGCAGTGTGCGAAACATGGCTTGGAGCCATGACCACGGACTTCAGTCTTTTGCATTGTTGCAAGTACTTGTAGATGCACTTCTAAGTTCAGAGTGTGAATGGATATTTCAGAAGTGAAATAAGAGCCCTGTTTCCGGTATGACATTATTGACTGGAAATAGAAATCACTCTCTCTGTGTGTGTGACTTCTATATGTTTGGTAAGACAGATGAACAGAATCAGATGCAAGACAACTAACTGTAGTGTTGTATCTAAGCAGCAAAATTTTTAGTACTGTGACAACTCCAAACAGAGCCCTTGTGCTCATGCTGCTATACTTTGCAAGGTTATAGATAGAGGGATGAATGCACAGGAGATGGGATTAGTTACACATGGAAAACTGTTATCCATCCAAGCTGATAGGACCACATATACC
>NW_015224725.1:0-903 GCF_001447785.1 Gekko japonicus | reverse complement strand
GATCAGGCTCAGTGGGGTTGCCAGGTTTTTCCAGGTTGTGCTCCTGTGCCTTTGTCAGCCTAACACAAAGAAATTTAGCAAGTGATGCTTTATCCTCCTGCTTTATTTGCAAGATTTCTGTCTGGCTGCTATTTAAGGGATGGGAGGGGAAAAACAAGCTGGTGCTCCTTGTTATGAATTGCTTTGAGCAAAAGGACAGGCAAGGCAAAATATCAGGCCAGTACTTCATTTCTGTTCAAGTCTGTTAGAGAGCTCTTCTCTGTCTGTATACTAGGCTTTTGTAGATTGTTTGGGTTAGCTATAAGGCAAGTCATTCTAAACGACTGAATGTATAAAGACAGCTCAGATGCTTGATACAATAGTGATAATCTGCACTGCCCATATTTAGCATCCGTTTGAATTAATGCAGATTGAAAAATTCACTCTAACAGCAGTAGGGCAAACAAGAAATCCTTACTCTGCTCACCAGCTGCTCACAAGTACAACACTGTTCATTACTCATGTAATCCTTTCTTCACACTTTGCTTTGTGAAAAAGCCAAGCTCCTCCAGTCAAAACACTGGGAGCATGGCTGATATTTTTACAACAGCTGTTTTTGTGCAAAAATTAAGATCTGGGTGTCCAAACCTGTTAGCTGCCTCATTTAGGCTTAAGTGGTTTCTTTTTCAGAAGCCTCCAGATGTTGTATAGATTACTGCTTGTCCTCTCATTACGAAGGACACTAGCTCTTGGCTAATGTGATTTTAAAAACCCTTTACGCAGTTAATGAAGAATAGATTTTAAGGTGCACTTGATGCATGTAACAATAATCCCCACAATGTATGCAGGATCATAATATTCACATCCTGGGATAACCAGCAGCTCAAACACTGAAGAGCCCAAGCAAAGAAAAAGAAATGCTCC
>NW_015224724.1:0-903 GCF_001447785.1 Gekko japonicus | reverse complement strand
TATGTGCACCACCTTTGGGACCCTGATTGAGTAGAAAGAGGGCATAAAAATGTTTTAAATAAATAAGTATCCTGATTACATGAGAACCAGTGTGATGTACTGGCTAGATTGGATTGTGTGTGCGCATGCAAGCACTTTGAATTGCTGATTGATTTTTGTCCTCTTAAGAATATTGGGTTGGAAACTATGAAACTTGAGTCCTGGGTACTTACAAATGCAGATCTTTTCTGTCTACATTTCCTATTTTCTTGCAGTTGTGAAGTGTTCCCCTCACTTTTTTGGGTGCTTTTTCTTTCTTTTTTTGCCATTTGTAATTCTACAGTCTATTCCTTACAAGAAACGTTTACAACATTGTTTCTGATTCTAAGAGTATGTGTTTAGGAACCTGAAATTAATTGCATTATAGAATTTTTAAAGCCTTGCTTCCATTTCCTATTGATCTATTATATTATTAGGTATCTTTCTGCAACAATAAGTAGCAGTATTCTTCTCAATAGATAACTTGCAAAGTCCAAGTCCAATTATTTGCACAGACACTCCTTCCCTTCCCTTATACACTTTCTTGATAGTCATCAATTTATCCACTTAATTCAGACTTGGCAAAATGTATCTCACCCACTTCCCTGAGGTAAATAATTTTGATGGGTGCATAAACTATAATTAGTATGTTCATTATCATTAAGGTTATGACAGTGGGTGGGCATGTAACGCTGAAGTAGTAAATTGTTAAAAGGAATTTTGCAAGTCTAGGAAAAAATGGGCTGTGTGAATCTTTTCTTTTCTGGATGCCCAGCAATTCTTCAAACTCTTATTACCTTTACTCCATTCAGCATTTAGCATAGTGGAATGGAGGGTGGGAACTAAGCAGGGCTCTTCTTGATCAATGCCTAATCTATCTGGTTC
>NW_015224723.1:0-903 GCF_001447785.1 Gekko japonicus | reverse complement strand
TGTCTCCAAAGCCAGGGTCCTATTACATGTTTGCCAAGTAGGGCTGATGGGATGGGATTTCCAGAGAAGACATGGAGGGCACTGAACCCTTCCTTCAGCCACCATATGTTTCTAGAACAATGATTCCATTACAACTTGGGGATCAGGGATGTGGGTTGAGGGGAGAGGACAAAACAAGTCACAGAGAGAAGAGGAAAGCTATGGGACAAGGGGTGGAACACACCCTCCAGCGTCTCTCTCTGGAAACTGTGCCTTCGTGCTTCTGCTTTGCAAAGAAGGTGCATAGGTCAGGCAGAGGAGGAGAGAAGGGGAACAGGCCATTCTGTAGAGTCCGGTTCTTCCAAACTGATCATTTTTCCAGGTTACTTTCATATCCTGCTAGGAGAACAATGCACATGCATTGTCTTTTCCACATACCACTCCGAAATATGGGATTTGCATACTGGGCAATATATTTTCCACTTCCCTCTAAATATAATCTCTGACAAGGGGGTAGGGAAGACAGGTGCTCTCTTCAGTTTGGACCATTTTTCTCTTCCTTGCTTACTAACCCTGCCACTCTAAGTGCAGGTATTACATAAGCACCTTTACCATCTCCAACAAATTACATTTCTGAAATCCAGATGAATCAAGCTTCCTGTTCCTTTACACTTCCTCCTTCTTGTATAGTCCAACAAGCACATGTTTCCAGTGGTTTTCAACATGTAAAACAACTGTCTCTCCCAGCCTATGGATTCCAGATGTAAACACAATCTTCTCAGCTACTGTGACAGGTAGAGTACAGAAATGTACCCAAGAAATACAAGCACCAGTCAGAGAAGTGCAGTGAAACAGCCAATAGGAACTGTATTAGGAAAAGTTAAGATCAGACACAAAGAGGTTGTTGTTGTTGTTGTTCAGTCG
>NW_015224722.1:0-903 GCF_001447785.1 Gekko japonicus | reverse complement strand
AGAGGAATCAATGGCTATATCTAAACAAGCAAATTTCAGAAAAGGAAATTCCACTGCCCATAACCATACGAATTTCCACAATCAATCACCTACAGTTTCAAGTCTATTTTTTTTTCATTTCTGAAGAATTCTGCAGTTAACAGCTACAGAGCCAGGGGTTTAGCAACATGGCGATAGAGATCTCTGTTGGTCACAAGGAAATGTCTGTTTTCTTTGATGGGTGGGCAGCCTCACCTTGCAAAGAAAGGTGGTACAGCCCCGGAGTCCTTTCACAAGAAAAATGCTCCTGGAAATCACCGTCTCCAGAATTCCGGAGCAAGGTAATTAACAAAGCGGGAAGCATCAAACAGTCTCAGAGGCCAAAGAGATGCCATTTGCCAGCTTCCGAAAAGGGGATCGTGACTGAACAATGCAAATTGGGTTTACGAAATTAGCAATACCCAGGACCGCGGCCAATATTTCAGACTTAATAAAGTCACAGGGCACTAGAGCAAGAAATGAAGCACACGGTGATCGGCAATTACAGGGTGAACGGTGGCCTCCCGTCAGCGTTGGGAGCTTTGTCCTTGAAAACTGCATGAATCAGTGTGTTTACTTGGGGAAGGAAGTCTCTGCTGCCGCCGCACGGAATTACCATTTGCTACACTTAATGCACAGCATTAACATTTCCCCCGTCATTAACACCAAGCAAGGCTTACTGATAATTAGGCCACCATCATGCTTCTGTTTGCAAGTACGGGCAGCATGCGGTAGAGGCCTCTGTGAGCCCAAAACCATGGGAGAGGGTCCTACGGTTCCAATGCATGCCTGCATTCAGCCCTCCCCCCCTCCCATCTGTGCAGGCACAAATATTTCCACTGGCATAGCTGTATTAGTCTTCCCACCAGGGGTCATTTCCTGCAG
>NW_015224721.1:0-903 GCF_001447785.1 Gekko japonicus | reverse complement strand
TCCTGACTAACCTTTTTAGGTTCTGTATTTTAAGACAAACCATCACATGGATATCGTGGGTGGGGGGGGAATACCATGGGGTTGGGGGCATGTGTAGACTCACAGCTAAGCTTAATTGAAACAGGCGTGGCTGCTGTGGCTTCCTTGGAGGTTATTCTGAAAGGTGAGGTCTGAGTGATGGTGCCAGGAATGCTTTGTGGAGCTCTCTAGTTCCCCTCTGCAGAGCTGCAGTTCCCTGGTCGGGAGCTTTAACAAAGAACCAACGTGGAGACTGGCTTCCATTCCTACCGTAGATGCACTCTTAGTGTCGTGGTAGGGGGAGCGTTCACACGTGATTGCGTCTAGGGAAACAAGAAGCGGAGTCTCGTCCCCTGCTTATTTTACAGTTGTGATTCTCCTCCTAGTCAGAGCAAGACCAGGCTGAAAACGAAGCCGAGGACTCTGCAGTGCAAATGGAGCGCCTCTGCAAGTTCATCTATGCCAGGGACCGGACAGACCGGATTCGTACCTGCGCCATCCTCTGCCACATCTACCATCACGCCCTGCACGACCGCTGGTACCAGGCCCGTGATCTGATGCTCATGAGTCACCTGCAGGACAATATCCAGCATGCAGACCCTCCCGTACAGGTTAGAGAGCAAAACTGGGGCAAGAAGGGCTCGGGAGGGTGGAGCTTGGCTATAGCTATAGTCCTCCAAGAGCAGTGAGTTGTCGGCCTAGAGTGGTTACTTCTCCCAACAAGCAGACTGATTAGCTTGGTTTGAATGGAGAGAATGAGGCTTGGACTGGCGCAGAGCTCATTATAAGCTGCTCAGAGATCCCGCGTGGTGGAGCTGTCAGGGTGTTGGACTAGTATCCTGGGAGACCCAGGTTCCAATCCCCAGTCTGCGGTGGAAGTCTCTG
>NW_015224720.1:0-903 GCF_001447785.1 Gekko japonicus | reverse complement strand
GCCATACGATAATTATTAATCATTATTACTACCACAGATACACTAGAACATGGGACCTCAGATGCCTGCATGGCAAGAATGGCTAGTGTTGGAATCCAAGGAAGGATTCTGAAACCGTCTTGTTCTTGGATTATGGGGTAATCAGACATAGATTTTATTAAAATAAATTTAAAACAAAGTTGCAAAAGGTGGTAAAAACCCAAACAAGGGTCAGAGTCCAATTGCATTATCTGCTAGGAAAACATAGAAAATACAGTTGAATTATTAAGGACAAGGAATGGAAGGACAAAAAGAGGGAAGACAGATGGTACACAAGACTCCTGACCAGAACAATATTGGTAAGGTGTCCTCTATTTTAGTAATATACAAGCTTTTGTGTCACAAAGTAGAAGTGCTAAAGAAAAATAACGGTGGTAATTCATGAGATACAGTGGCCTGCCTTTCTCACATACCTTTGAATAGATGGTGTGGAGAAGCTACCATTTTCTGTGCACAACATAACCACACAGCAATAACCTAGTCACTGTTTTCCAACAATGAGAATGAAAGAAGGCAAGGAAGGAAGGAAAGAAAGAGGTTCCTACATCTGTGAGAAGACAAGGAAGACGAGAGGTTTCCTGTCTGAATGGATGCCTCCTAGTGCCAAAAGGGGACACAGAGGTCTTTTGTCTCTTTTTACTACTTAACTTTTTGAGTTATGAGGGCCACACATTTGCCCTAGGCTTGAGGTGAATGAAGTCTCTAACTAGAACAGATGGAAGAGCCTTCTTCAAAGAGCATCCTTTGACTGACTGAGATGCCCAGCATTCCTATCAGAATTTCACCCACAGCCCATTTCCCTTTCGTCTACTCTTCTTCCTCTGGTCATTATCCCCACCAGACCTCTTCCTCTAGTTCTAGATG
>NW_015224719.1:0-903 GCF_001447785.1 Gekko japonicus | reverse complement strand
AAAGACATCCGATTACAGATCTCTTGCATCTTGCCTTGTTGGGCCTTTATAGTACTTTTCTAATATATGGATCAAATCAGAGAATTTTATTTTTTGAAACAGAGAGAAAATCAAATCACATTTTCAGAAGTTAGGCCTTATTTATTTGCTTTGATCATTGTTAACAAAAGATGAAGCTGGAGCATTGTTTCTACTCTTGTGATTCTGAAGAGATTAACCTAAAGTCACATGAACAAAACACGTGTTCTCTTATTTAATACCAAAGAACACATTACAAACTCATGAACCACACGCTGCAAATTGAGAATTTACAAATAACGTTACAAATAATGAGCTGTGAAATCATAATGAGGTAGTTAAAAGAACACAAATAAGAAATTGATAAATATCTCTGGGAAGCCACCTGTTCCACATGTTCCAAAACTAGTGCCTGTTAATGTTAATATCATCACCTACCCTTGTCATTTTTGTATTTATGAAATACGATCAATATTTTCTTGTTTATTTGCTTTACCCCTCACATAGGCTTTGCAAACATCAGAATCAGAAGCTCCTAATATATAGTTGTAATTCAGTTATGATACTTGATATGTAAGTGTTGGCTACCTTGAGACATGAGGAGAGAAGGTTATAAAAATGGAAAATACATAAATGTAAGAACCTGGAAGCAGACTGTGCTTCCAAGATGCAGCATTCAAAGCTGGTTGGTAAAATCTGATTCCTCTGTTGCCAGAAAAATCTCAATCTTGGGATGAATTTTTCTGTTGGGATCCTGACCTTTGCACCATTTTTCTGTTATGATCAGCAGAAACTGATTTATGAATTGACCTGCCACCAGTGCAAGTTTCTTCCTAATGTTCTTTTAGGACCACTGCACATATTAAATGTTTATGTATCCTTTTT
>NW_015224718.1:0-903 GCF_001447785.1 Gekko japonicus | reverse complement strand
CTGAGATTAGGGATACTCACAAAAGGAATGTACCTTGAAAGAGCCAAGGATAGCTGCACAAGAATCAATGAAGACCTTTCTTAGGCCTTTTAAACACATTTCCAAAAAATGAACCAGTAAATCTCATCCTGCAGCACTCATGCCCTGTACCAATTAGAATATACTGCTTGAAATTACAGTAAATGCTCTAAGGGGTACAGAAGCCAAGCATCACAGGAGTCTTATGAATAGTATATAGGCTGACAAAACATAGTGTTAGTGACACTGTGACACATTGAGGCCATGGAGATTAATGATTTCCAAGTGAAGGGCTAGAAGTACAAACAAAGACAAAGTTCTATCAAGAGGACTCCAAAGGAGGGGAAATCTTGACTTATAGGCCTTTTGTTCCTTACAGAAAGAATTATTTTTCCATATAAGGGAAAAAACAAGATATGTGAGATATGCCGGGGGTGTGTGTGCATATTGCACTCCAGACAGAGACATCACTGGTAACCTGGATACAGGCAACATGCCATACACTGAACTACCCATGGTCCATTTTAAGGATCTCTTTTAGAGATCATACATTCTCAAGAGCATAGAAGACCATATTCACATTTGTAAAAACATGAAACGGCAACATATTGTATCTCAATAGGCTTAATTTTTGATTGGTTAATTTTCATGACTCCGTAAGAGACTGATTTCTACTAGATTTTCACAGTAAAGCAAACCTACCTCTTTGTTATTGAGTTCCAGAACAGCCAGTCCAACTAAAGCTCCCACACATTTGGAATTGAGCTCCAGCGCCCTGCTGAATGCCAAGCGAGCTTTTTCCAGTTTGTTCAGCTTTACAAAGCAGTGGCCCATGCCCAGCCGAACCTCAGCTAAAGGGGGGGGGGGGAGGAAACAATTCACAAG
>NW_015224717.1:0-903 GCF_001447785.1 Gekko japonicus | reverse complement strand
ACTCAGTACAAGCTTTTAGGGGAGTCAATGGGAGCCCCTCCTGCCTTTTTTACTAGCAGAAGAGCTAGGCTGAATCTAACCCATTGTGTATAACCGAGAAAGAGATAATGGCAAGCAGCTAAATGGTGATTTCCTTATTAGATGTGGGTGAAATGAAAAGCTCTGTGCAGGAGAATAGAAGATCTCTTTTAATTCCAAACTGCAAGTTTTCTTCCTGTTTGCTGTATATACTGTGTGGCATGTATTTCCACTTGGAGACATATATTTAATCTGATGAATTAATCTGATGACTTTCCTTACAGCCTCCTGTAAACCAGATGCTTGCAGTGGCCGTGGGGAATGTGTAGAGACCATTAATGATTACACCTGCCTCTGTGATGCTGGATTCTATGGGCGTGACTGTGAATATGGTAAGAGTAACCCTTGAATTCCTTTCCAACGGGACAGAGTACATGAGCTCGCTTTCATTTGCAAGAGTCTAAATTTTGTAGTTTATTATATCTCGCTTCAGACAACTGCCTTTCTTGAAATCTTTGCTTCTGTTTGCCCGCAGTGAGGATTTGTGAGCCACTGAAAGAACCAGATCATGGGACCTTAGAGTGCAACAAGCCAGAGAAGGATTTCGTCTACAACTCATCTTGCAGAGTCCAGTGTGGGGAAGGTTATGAAGCAACGAGGGAAGAAACCATACGGTGCGCTTCTTCTGGAACATGGTCTGCCGCCACCCCTATGTGTAAACGTATGTTTATTTATTTTATTCAATACATCACCCGCTCTCCCCAAAACTAGCTCAGGGCGGGTGACAAGATTTTATAACATATACATTTAAAAACCTTCAAAAATACAAACTGCAATTAATCCATTCAATAAATATAATAAAATCAGTAAAACGGCTGTTATACA
>NW_015224716.1:0-903 GCF_001447785.1 Gekko japonicus | reverse complement strand
AGTAGTCTTGGAGGTTCCCTTCGCATAAAGGACCGGGTACTCTGGAGGAACATTTTGAGCGGGCCTTTGCTCTGGTTCATAATGCTTTTGCGAGACCAGCTGGCAGTTAGGGATGCTGTGAACCTTGGTCATTACTGGATGGGATTAAACAAAGGGGGTTAGACAAATCCCTGGAGGAACAGGTTCACCAGTGGCCCTTAACCAATGTGCCTAAATGGGAATTCTGTGTTCAGAGACAGTAACTCTCTGAATGTCAATGCTTGGAGAGGGGGCAACAACACGGAAGAGACCCACGCCTTGCTTGTAGGCCTCCAGGGGGGGCATGTGGTTGGCCGCTGTGAGAAACAAGATGCTAGATTAAACGGACCGTTTGTCTTATCCTTCACAACGGCTGTATGTTTTTTCGTAAAGGTGCATCCACGATGCCATCAGAAGGAATTCTCTGTAGATGAGACTATTAGATCAGGAACAATCTTGTGGTAATTTTGTAAACTAACAATGTTTATTGTTGCATGAGGTTCCATAGGTCATGTTTATGGAGCTGGGCCGTGGAGATGCGTAGTTCGTGTGCACATGGGAAACATGTACATACATATGTATGAATATATGTTTGTGTGTACATGTACATACTTGAGAACCATGCTGGAAGGGAGAACCTTTGCGAAGTAGAATTTGAGAAATGAATGAATTGTGAACAGAAGCATACATGAGACCATCAGTTGTCGAATTCATAGATGCAGTTGCCTAGACCACCTCTTGCCAGGGCAGGGCTTATATTGGGTGAAATACAAGGTTTCTTTTTTTGTAGTGAGTTACCCAGTTTAATTGTAAAGGAGATCCACTCATGCTCTGGTAAACGTCTTGTGCTTACGGTATCCTCCATGGTTCAGAGATAAACACAGA
>NW_015224715.1:0-903 GCF_001447785.1 Gekko japonicus | reverse complement strand
GATTTGAACCCGGCTCTCCCAGATCCTTGTCCTTCACTGCAGTCATGGCACCGCACTGGCTCTAAGCTGCCTGCCTTAGGGCACCGTGTCTTCCACGCTTCTTTTCCTTAAATTGTAAGCTCTTTGGGGCGGAGACTGTCTTGAATGAAGCAGGAAAGGCAATGACACATAAAGTTAAGTTCAGTGTCAACAAAAGATCTACTGCTCCTCTGGTCATCCTTGGTTAGTCTTCCCTACTGCATTTCGTTTCCATTCTGCCTTCCACATATGCGGATGAAAAATAAATATTCTGCTTATACTGAGCCTATTTCACAGCCTTATGTGGCGAAGGTGCACCACTCTCTTGCCCTGTAGCCTCATTTCCAGCCACCATGGACTGATGGACGTGGAATGCCAAGAAAGTTACAGCTGCCACTCTTCCGCCTCCCACTGGCACATTTCCTAGGATGCTCTAAAACCATCACCCCAAATTCTGCCCTTCACACCGAAAATGTGCCACACAGACTCCATCAGGTGTGGGTATGCAAGATATGATGCCCATCGGAAAGGCAGTTTTGGAGCCTTGGGATCCGACATAATCTGGTAAAAGGGGGTGCTTACCTCTTAGCCTGTGCCTCTGCCTAGGTTGGCGGTAGTGCCGTAGCTGCCGGGTCTGCCTGCTCTGCACCTGCGGGCCCCTCCTCGCTGGCTCTGCCAGGCAGGTGCAGTGGCACTGACATCTCTGAGCCCCCCAAACCCAAGGGAGGGATGCAAAGCTCAGCAGGAGAACTCCGAGGAGCATCCTGCGGAGAGAGCGGTCTCCAAGGGGGAGACGCTGGCTCCGAAAACACTAACTTCCCTCCTGTAGCATTCAAGGAATCCAAAGGAAATCTTGTCCAAATGCCCAAGGAGCCTTGGGGGCAG
>NW_015224714.1:0-903 GCF_001447785.1 Gekko japonicus | reverse complement strand
TTCCTGCTGGACTTTTTCTAAAAAAAAAAGCCCTGGATAGACTAGTGGTCTCACTCAGCACAAGGCAGTTTCATCTGTCCATGAATGTGCACTGAAAACAGGGTGTGTACGTTCAGCATCCCTTTGAGGTTTTATTTGTCTAATCAAACTGTTGTGCAAAACATTTAATTCTTCATAAGGTCAGTGTGGTTGTAAGCTTTTCAGGGAAGGTACTTGGAAATGTGTCAATATACATATTGATAAAACACCATGTACATGACTATTTTTTATTTTATTTTTTGTCTTTCTAAGTGAAATTCAGCTTCGGGAAGAAATGTCAGAAATGGAGACTACTGATTGGCCAATGTGCTACATTTAAGACGCGTGCGAATTTGATTTCACTGAGTTGTTTTGTATTACAAGCCTGTTTGGATCAGTGGACTGTAGAGTTTGTAGTTGAATTCTCTCTTTCATATGGTTTGGTATTTTTTTTTACTTCTTTTTGTTTAAATGTCAGCCTATCAGTTGCGCTAAGGGAGGCTGAGCAAACTCTCAGTGCAGAAGAACTGTAGTCATGGTTGGGAATCTAAAGAATTGTGAGGCATGAAATTCATAGATGAGTTTTGTTGAAGAGGAACAGAGGATTGAAAACAAAATAAGGAGTGCTGTCTAGCAGAGTCAGGCACTGATCCAGTCAACAAACCTGAATGATCAGTTGCCTCATCTCTTTTCATGAAAGCGAGCCTCTACTAAGCCTCTGAGTAAAGCGAACACAACTCTGACCTAGCTCCGTCTACTAAATTCCCCCAGTGGGCTCAGAGGAGTGTACAGAGGGGTTTTCACATTTTATCCTCATGCCAAGCCTGTGAGGTAGGTTAGGTTGATTTGCCCAAAGCCACCAAGCAATCTTCAAGGCTAAGCAGA
>NW_015224713.1:0-903 GCF_001447785.1 Gekko japonicus | reverse complement strand
TTTTCTACGAAATGACCCCTGGCCACTGGCCTATATAGTTTTAAAAGGAGAATTAGAAAACATGATGGAATTTAGGCCTATCGAAAGCTGTTAGCCATGACAGATGAATTGAACTGCAAGATGTAAAGGCAGTATGAGCCAGGATCCCAGTCACTGGATGGCAGAGGAGGGCCAGCAGGGAAGTGTGATCTAGGCTAAGCAGCATTAGAATAATCTGTGGTCTAATACAGCATGGAATGTTCTTTCTTTCTTTCACATTTTTTCTTAACATTTAGAAAAATATTATTGACAAAACAGAGTACATTATGTAAGTGATGGAAGTTTGCTGGTGTCCATTTTTTTTTTTAATCCAAATCACCATAAAGTCATTTTCTCAACATTCGGATCATTTCAAAATTCTGATTTCAGTCCAGTCCCTTCAGGGCCAGCTGCATCTTTTGTCACATCACTGGCATACGCCAGGAGTGAGAAGTCTTGTCAAGCCCAGTTCAATCTGGCAGGAAAGGTAGAGACAGAATTTGGTAAGAATTCTCTTTCTGTCAATATCTATCAGGATCAGCTTGGTTCTTCAGTTTCCTCAGGATAATCAGAGCCCTCCCCACAAAACACTGATATTCCACAAAATTCTCCTGGTTTACCCACAGCTGATATGAGCACTCTGTCAGTTCTCATTCATCAGTTGTGCCATCAGAATGTTCCAACTACATCTTTATTCTATTCTGCCTTCAAACGTGGTCAGAAACTGTAGTGCAATGGTCTAGATAGTCTGTATTGTTTTTTTTTAAAAAAAAATCTGTACAGCTACCACTTGCTTGAGCTCTTTGACCGAAACTGACATAAATACAACAAGCTGATGTTAAAAATGGCTAGGAACGGGGATAAGAGTACTCAAGATGGAAACTT
>NW_015224712.1:0-903 GCF_001447785.1 Gekko japonicus | reverse complement strand
TATGATTTGAGCTCTAAATTCAGCTCATCTTTAAGGGATAAAAAATTAAACCATGGCCCTGTTTTGTAATGAATTGACCTTTGCACACAATTATGTATTTTTACATCACACTGGTAGGTGCGACTCCCCTCCTCCCCTTATGCACTCAAAAGCTATTGTGAATGGGTAGGAGGAGCAGTTTCTTGCAGAACAAAGATGATTCAAGGTTTCAAAGGCTCAGGCCCAAGACTAGCTGTACATTTCCAGACATACTACTCCAATCAGTGCAGAGAGCTTCCCTGGCACGGTTGCTGCCACTGCGTCATTGTGTGTGTTTGTTTTGCCTAATCCCCACCAGGCAGCATCACGGTCATGGCAGCAACAGCCTGATTAAGATGATGGAAGGTTGCTGTCATACGCATGTAATTACGGGTTTCCTGTGTCACTCCCCAATGGGAGGTCAATGACTCTCCCTCCTTCTCTCAGCAAAATGATTATGTGTGTGGAATCTGATAAGTTCTCGTTAACCTCTATGCCAGCCTAAGCTTTCAGTGCTGTGCGCAAGGCCCACCCAATCTACTTTGGATATGAAAGGACAACAAGAAAGCAAGACAAATGGAAAGAGAGAGAAAAGATGAAAGGGGGGGGAGCCAGTGAGAGGTGAAATGCGATTCAAATTGGGAAGCTGGGGAAGGGGCAAAGAACACAGAACACCCTCATAGGCTATAGCTGTCCTATGTATGATCCACATAGCTTGGAGCTCTAGTCTAAGACTCTAAGGGGGACATGCCGGAGCTCAGGCCAGTCTTTGAAGAAGAATGCTGAGTCCTGCAAGGCTACAGTTGCCACGTGCTCAGCCTTAGAATGTAGGAGTCAAATCCAGGAGCCTGAAAGGAAGGGACCTGGAGTGAGACTGAAAGGAGG
>NW_015224711.1:0-903 GCF_001447785.1 Gekko japonicus | reverse complement strand
AAATTGCCAGTCTGAACTCGGCCATAGTTGGGCAGCAAACCCAACTAAAACATTTCTATGCCACCTGTCCAGGGAATCTGCCTGAGCCCCTGCTGGGCTGCCAAAAGTGCCTGCTGGGATACATTCACCTTAACTGTGTGTATGAATTTACATATACACCCTTTTACTATGTATTGATCTACTAACTTCATGGAGTCCTCCTTCTCTCTCCTTTTGCACATTACAATATGGATCAACTTTAAATCCACTGCAACTCTTCAGTTTCATATGATGCAGTTGGGCCTGTACATTATAACCACTGAAGCAGAAAACATCAATTGTAACATACAACTACTGCATTTAATGAAACCCCAAAACCTTAAGAAACAAAGCTGATAGCAATTTGAGCTGCTATCCTATTACTAAAATCCAGGACACTTAAATTCCTTCTACATATGGGTCCAGCTGGAGTTTCACACTGTCTTGGGATGGAAAGAAATTGAAGAAAACAGATGACGTAAGAACTTCCACATGCAGTTAACAAATGTTTAACCGCATTTGCCTGCCATCGCTATGATGCAGTACATTAAAAGAGAAAAGAGAGTTATTCGAAAAACTCTGCTACTTAATCACACAACATTACCTTACCACTTCCTCTGAAAAACATTTGGGATTTATAAGGAAGTACCATCTAATTTGCAATATAAGAAGAGGCCTATAAAGCCTTCTACCATGATGTCAGATTAATTTGTTTACCACAAGGAGATTTTTAATTCATAAAAACAATGAAGGCTGGGATTCATTTTAGAATGGGGGGGGGGAAATCTGAAACTCTGCCCAATGTCTATTTTTAAAAGCTATTAATCTTTCACCATTTCCCCGCCTTTCATCTTAGTTTCCTGTTTCCAGCTTGATTTTCACCTG
>NW_015224710.1:0-910 GCF_001447785.1 Gekko japonicus | reverse complement strand
AGCCAGGAACATGGGCTGTAAATATCAGAAGTAGACAAACAAACAAAACCAACTTTGTTGCAATCTATCCGTAAGAGGGTTCAAAAATGTCACAAATGAGTTTTTAAAACCTCCAGTATATAACGAAAGTGCTTAAAACGGTCAATTTCCCACGAGCTCCCTCGCCATTGGCTGAGCGGCTTGGATGCCGCAGAACGTTTATGAACATTCCAAGTGAAGACAGTCAGTCACAGAATGACGACTTATTGCACTGATACCCAGCCTGATATGGACTATCTCGGGAAGGGTGGCGACTGGGAGGGAAGTGGAAAGCGGATCTGGCTGAGTAGAAAACTAAGAAAAATAAGCACAGTTCCACAGGCATGTGAAGGTTTTGCGCTATCAGTGGGAAGGGGCAGGAGTGGTTCACTCTTCCACAAGTAGCTGCTGGTGTGACCTTGGGTCAGTTACAAGCAGTTTCAGAGCAGTTCTCTCCCAAGCAGTTCTCAAAAGAGCTCTCTCAGCCCCACCTCCCTCACAGGGTGCCTATTGTGGGGAGGGGAAGGGAAAGGAGACTGTAAGACGCTCTGAGACTCCTTCGGATAGTGAAGGGTGGGGTATAAATCCAATGTCATTGTTGCTGCCGCCGCCACTGCCACCACCCTCCTCCTCCTCCACTAGTTGATGCCTCCTGCAGTCTGTCTTCAGAAGCGCAGTTCCTCTGTATGGTGTCTTTATGATGTACATTAGATTGGAATTGTCTGTTTCCACTCAGATATTTGTGTGTGTTGGTTTAGTCTCATGGGCTGAAGTCCCTGCTGGTTCGTTCTGTTTGTTAGTTGGAATTGCCTGCGTGAGCAAACCTGGTCCTGAAACCAGCCGCTTCCACCCATGTCTCTCCTTTAGGGTTGTCAGCTCTGGGTGGGGAAAT
>NW_015224709.1:0-903 GCF_001447785.1 Gekko japonicus | reverse complement strand
TGTTCCATTGCAGCTCAGAGACAACAGGAGAGGCAGGAGCCAGTATTAGTAATTTATTTTGAAACCGATACCCTTGTTCGGATGGCTACTGAGAAACGGATTTGAGTAAGTGCACCTCAGCTGACATACAGCTGAAGAGAAAAGGAAAATCCCTGCACTCCAGCTCAGGTATAAGACAGGATGAAAGGAAAGGACAGGCCCTGATCTTTCCGGATGCTTCTAAACACGCCCTCACACACCTTTAGTCAGACTTGATTCTGTTGGCAAAATTCACTAGAAGGTACAAGAAAGGTATTGTCCATCAGTGGGTGATCTGGAGACAGTGATACAGTGCACGAATCGGCAACCTCTTACACTTAAAAAAAATGAAACAAAAAACTAGACGGCTTTGCTGGAGAATCCAGAGAAGGGAGGGAAGAGCTTGACTGCCAGACGGACCAACACCTTAATTTGTCAGGGAGGCCGTTGTTGTGGTTGCTCCATCAGAAATCGCTTGGGAGCCTAACTGGTGAGACAGTCCGGATACGTTTCTATGTTCAGCTTGATTTCTCTTCAGACCGTACAGTGTTACTCCACACGACTGAGGGACTCATTCATTCAGCTGGCGGGCAACACTCACTTTCGAGCAGTCGTCGAGACCGCCTCTTTAAAGTCTCGGTTGAGAGGTCAGCTTTGCCTTCAGGTTTTCGGCAAGTTTGTCCAGGAAATCAAATGTGCTCAAGTAGTCAGAGCGCTGCACGCTGAGGCGGGAAAAGAAAAACAAAAGCATGAATGTTGAGATCGTGTCAAGTTCAGGGAAAAAAACCCAAACCTTCCAAAAGAGGAAGCCACGAGAAAAACCTTTGCACAATTCATGCAGGTTATATGGAATTGCACTGTTCTCAGTGAAGGCTTTGAAGCACC
>NW_015224708.1:0-904 GCF_001447785.1 Gekko japonicus | reverse complement strand
AAGATGGACAACATGAGGCTATGCTAAGGGAAATTGCCAAAAGTTTAATTATATGCACATTCCTATTTCAGTATCCTGTAAAAGAAAATTTGCTGGGTTTGCATTGTTTTGTGATCATGATACACACTGAAACTTCACTGAGAATTAATATCTTACTTAGAGGCAAGTCTATTACACTAACCCTGCAGATAGGGGTAGCTGCAGTGGTCATCAATTGGCTATTATGAAAAAATAAGGATCCATAGCTTGACAAAGCAAAATCACCAGGCTGTGATGACTGTCTCAATTTCAGTCCCACATCTGTGTTCAAATGACCAAACACATTTGCCTACAAGCTAAACCAGAATTATAAACTCTACAAATTAACTGTAGAGCACCATCTTGATTTGCATGTAAAAAAATAAGCTGCAGTGCATTAAATCAATCAATTTGGATGTCACAGCAAATTTCAGTTTGTTACAAATCTGCAAATTGTGCACAAATGGTTTGCTCAAGACATCACCTACAAACCCCATCTTACAATTGCCAAAATGAACGTGGCAAGGCACACAGGTGAGAGATTATCATAGTCCCACCCACCCTGTGCCATATATATAACATAGCGATATTCCAGACATTTGGTAATACTTGCTGAGGGGTGGCAAGCAATGAAAAGACAAGGGAAATGGTGACAGCAACAGTGGAAGAAGGCTCATGACAAATCCAAAAAAACACAGGTGAAAGCTCACTTTAAAGCAAGCCATGTGGCAATGATGGCAGCAGAGAAACAGTATTTTTTCATCACTATTGCCACCTGCACAGTGTATTTTGTTCAGCACTTTGCAGATGAAATCTCTCACATCTGTACCAACTTGGAATCTACATTAGCAGTGAGTGGGTCAGATAGTGCCAGGATGCTAACTTG
>NW_015224707.1:0-904 GCF_001447785.1 Gekko japonicus | reverse complement strand
TTTCTTTGAGTAAATTAGAATAATTTATTCCACAATATAAGGAGATTTTTGTTTTTGTTTCTTGACATAGACTAATGTGGCATTTGAAAAGGTTGAAGATAAAAAGTGCTTCTTGTTAAAGCAATTCACATCTGCTTGACTTGCAATTTAGATCTCAGTCCATTACAGCCTACTTAGCAAAAGTGAGACATACCTAAGCACTGTTATTAGAGAGCATTATAACAGTGCTTTATCAACATGATACTGACAGAAAAACACCTCATTTTCCCGGTAAACTAGGGGGGATTTAAAGGGGGGGGGGATTCAGAAGTTCTGCTTAGTGTATTCTGGACAATTTAACCAACAATTAAGCAGACTAAAATCTGCCTTTGCTTTTGGAGAACTTTTGGTGGCCGTTTTTGCCAACTGAAAGATATGTACCACACTTAGTCATTAAGTTACCAGTGATGCTATATGATTCACCTCCAAACTCCATGGTTTAACTACTGAGTGTTGGGCAAATGCTGGAGTGTTGCCCCAGGTGATGACGTCACTACCAGGTTGAACCTATCCAGATGACCCTGATCAGTCCAGATAACACCAATCACCATCCACACACCCCTCTTGTTTTTTTTCCTGCTGTCCAGCTGAGTGGAGGTGTGCAGGGCTAGTAGTGGGTTGGAGGTCTCCCATTGAAGCTGGAAACCTAGCAAGCCTGACAACTTATGACTTATCAAGCAAATCTTACACAACCAACAACCATGTATGATGGCCTGCTATGGCCTGATAAAACTCACTTACTTTGTATTTATTAGGGGAGGATTTATACCCCAATTTTCTCCCCAATGAGGACTCAAAGTAACTTACATCATTCTCCTGTTGTCTATTTTATACTCACAACCAGGGCTATTTTTGGGCAAGAACG
>NW_015224706.1:0-904 GCF_001447785.1 Gekko japonicus | reverse complement strand
CCAAAACCAGTGGGTTGAAATTAAATCAGCTACCGACTTCTACCGGAGTTATAAATGACATTCCGATCGGGAAGGTGTGAGCTGTTCAATAAAAGTTCTAGTTAGCTAGATTAAGGGATTTAGCTGGGCGGCCGAATCTCGTGTAGTCAGAATCAGGCCCCACCGTGCTTTCAGAATACCTCTGTGCCGCTTTCACAGGTGAAGCACTTTACAGAATGCCTCTGTCTGCCTTGTGCATGACGAACAAAGACTCCAAAAGACTCACCCGGTCCCACCCACACACTGGGCTGGTGCCAGGGAAGGTGTCGGGGCCCACCGCAGGCCCCTCTCTTCGCTCCGTTGTGTTGTTGCTGGTTTGCCGTCTCCAGCCAGAGTCATCTGCTTGGGTGCTCCTTGCCCAAGAATCCTCTCCTGCTTAAAAAACAAAGCCTTCTGTGGCAGCAATGGGGGTGGGCCGGGGGAGGGGGAGGAGGAGGAGGCCCTTTTCCTGGCAAGAAGAGGATCTTTTAAAAGATTTATCCGCATGCTGGAGTCGAGGAGTTATGGGACTGTCACAGAAGTGCATTCCTAGGCAAAACATTGTGTACATTAGGTAGACAAGAAATAATTACTATATTTGCGGAGAGCTGTTTATAGAACGAAAATGCACGAAACATCTTTTGCATGGAGGAAATCAGTTGCTTGGTAAATAACACTCTGCATGGTGTGACAGTAATGAGGGATTTTATCTACAGCTACTAAAATCACAGTTTGCAACAGCTGTTTTATGTGTGTTATCCACTCTCAGTGAGGGGAGCATGCTAATATCTGCCATTAGAGGAGTGAACGCCAACACTTGGGGGCTCCCCTCTCCCAGGTGCCAGTGAGCAGCCCAGGGCCATAGGGCTGCCAACCTCCAGGTGGG
>NW_015224705.1:0-904 GCF_001447785.1 Gekko japonicus | reverse complement strand
ACTCAAAGCTGCTTTCTGACTACAAGTCCCTGTGGCTGCCATGGCTAGTTTGTCCCTCACAGATCTATGCTAATGTAAGTCCTGTTGAAATAAACAAACCTAGAATTGATTAAATAGCCTTCAGAATTGTAATTTAAATGCTTCAATATTGTGCATTTTTGCTGGGGTGGCTTCATTAAACTCAGTGAGACTTACTTTTGAGTAAACATGGATCATTTCCATGTGTAAATTATGGGATTTAAGTATGAACACTGCTTTCTCCAGCTGTCTTTCAATCACTAAAAAGTGTCCTAAGAATAATTCACTTTACATTGCAGTTAAACTACAAGGACTGTGAGAAAGTTGTTCGGAAACATAGCATCACTGGGCAACGGTTTCTGGTAAGTTTTTCAATACAGAATTTACAATACTAAAAGATGCCTATTTCTTAGGATTATTGAAGAGAAAGAAAAGCTGTGGGCAAATGGTATATGATGAAGGAAGGTGACTGGAGGTTGAGAGAGGGACATGAGACCTTCTGTAAAATCAACTCACACTTTTAAGAGGAAGTCTGAGTGCCAAATGTCACATGTACTTCTGTACTTTCAGTTTTACTTTAGCAATGGCAACCTGATGAATTATCTTGAGCATAAAATGTTGCAGGCACTCAATTTTATATGCTGGGTATATTTCTGTTTCAGAACATGTCTGAAAATGATATTCAGAAGTTTCCAAAGCTGAGCGTGCCGTAAGTAAAATGGAGGATATAACTTTTTGAAGTTGGATTCAGATCATCTTGTTCCTTGTTACCCTGTTCACATACTTTTTGATTTTATTTTTCAATTTTGTTTTCAGTGAAAAACACATTTCCTGCAGTAATTACTTGTTACCCATACGATCAGGATAGACTTTTCAGGGATTCTAG
>NW_015224704.1:0-904 GCF_001447785.1 Gekko japonicus | reverse complement strand
ATGCTGCAAACTACAGCTGTCTAATTGGTTTTGCTTGTCTTTGCTTTTATTATGGGGGAACACTACACAGCCCTCCTAATTAGATTGTTAAACATAATAGCCAAATGGCACAGCCGCAAAGAATGTGCTTGTCCCCTTTGTTAAATGTAGAACAGCGCTCAGCGACGATCCAGGATTTTTTTCCAGCCCATTTCCCCTCATCATCAGATCCAGTGGTAATGAGACTGTTTATTTTTCTTCTTCAATTAACGCAGAAGACTGTATGCCTTGATGAAGTCCAAAATAAATGTCAAAACACAATTCCAGTAGCGAACACATATCTTTCTTTATGCTGTTGTTCCCTCCTTTATTTGTTTAGAATACTCGGGCCATGCACTAATTAATGCCCTTGTTCAGCATCTCCATACAAAGGACAAACACAGAAAGGCCTTGGAAACTAAACAACTCTCTCACCCCTTGGGGGTGGTCTCTCTGAAAGGGGTTTGAGAAGGCACACTGGTGGTGTTGTGAGGAATATTCCCAAGGCAGCTCCTATACTATGCTACATTTCTGCATGAAGAGCTAAATTGGGATGGAGGGATGATCCACCCATTGAAGAGAAGCTCTGAAACATGGGTTCTCTAACCTTGGTTTGTGTAACTTTTGACCCACCGAAAAGCCCTACAGTCTCAGGGGTACAGCAAAACCAGGAGTCCCTGATAATCTTCCGCAGATGCCTAGTTAGCCAAGTTCAGATCTTCTCTAACTATGAAACACAGTTTGTCAGTTGTGCTAGATATGAGTCGAGTCGCACCTGAGAGACCAACAAGATTTGTGAGGTATAAGTTTTCAAGAATCAAAGCTTCCTTCATCAGGTATTTTACTCTCGAAAGCTTATACCCTGAAAGCCTTATTGGTCTCTAAG
>NW_015224703.1:0-904 GCF_001447785.1 Gekko japonicus | reverse complement strand
AACATTTGTTGTTTCTTTTTATTTGTGATCTACTCTCCTTCTAAGGAGCTCAGGGTAGTGCTTTCTTCCACGATTTATCTATTTAAAATATTTACATCTAGTGTTCTCACTTTATCAAGGCAGCCAACAAAACAAGTTACAAATGCATAAAAACAATATATTAATAGACCAGCAAGGTTAAAAACTGCACACATGATTTAGAACAAAAACAAAAAAACACCTACCTGGTTACCCAGTTGGTTACTCTGAGGGAGACTGATTTGCAGAAAATCTCCTAGTCAGTGGATTTCATAGCTCAACAGGAATTTGAATCTGTGGTTCCAGCATCCAAACCCAATATTCCATACTACATACGTATATGTGGTTCTCTGTCATTACTTCATTTTTGCAGCCTTATTATCTTAAAATAACTTTCTTGTACATAGCTGTTTAAGGAATGTATACTGTTTCTCATAATTCACGGTTCATCTTTCATGAACTAATGTTGGTTTTTCAAGAAAATGAGGTTCAGAAACACGTGAAAGGCGACTCTGGAACTACTTCAGTGTTGATTTACCATGTGGCTTCAGGCTGCCCTGTGCTTTTGAACAAATTGTCTTGCAGTGCCACCAGGATAATTCCATAGTACAAGTAACAGACTGCATGAGCGATTGAGCATGTAGTTCTGAGAAATATTGGGATGTGCTTTAGTGACTGATTTATTGACCCCCAGCCCATTATCACACTTGTGGACAGACTGAGCAAACTTGCTGATATGAGAGGCCTCAATGCTAAGAAGTGAGAGGCCATTAGGGTTGCCTCAACTTTGTCACCTGTGATCTCACCATCAGACTAATCTTGTCTTGTTCGTATATATTTTCTTGCCTAGTTACTTCATCATAGGTCAGGGGAAATGCAGGGCTTT
>NW_015224702.1:0-904 GCF_001447785.1 Gekko japonicus | reverse complement strand
ATCCAATCTCTTCTTCTTCATCATCATATGCTAGATTTCTGTGTGCATGGATTTTTTATTCCTTGTGAGACCATTCAAACTCATTACAGACACACATTATTTTTGATGTAATTGGGAGCCACTTGGGCAGCTTTGCAATAGAACAGTATAAAAATGTGACAAAGGAGCAAATCTTTTTCTGCAAGTAGCAGAAGCAGAATTAAGCAAAGCAAGCAAATGTGATATATTCCACTTGCAGAATTCATAGTGAAAGGGACTTAGGGCCGCTGCTTCTGCTTGCCAGTTTTTCCTAGAGTGCAATGGTCACACATTGTCCATCTGTGAGTAAAAACTGTAAAATGTGATCCATCTGGGGCTCCATCCTTTGATTACTGTCTGTTCACACTAGAAGAAGCACGCTCTGGATGGCTGCCAGTTTGGTTCATGGACCATTAGCACACAGAGCAGGGAAGATCTTACAAAAGATATCCCCTGGCCTTAATTCCATTTCAAAGATGTTTGGAGACCCTGGGAGAGAGATTTTCAATGCTTATCTCAAGCAGCTCCACCAAGGCGTTTGAAGTTCCCTCATCTGTCACTAGTAGTCAAAGATCTCCTTTCAGATGATAAAGCAGAACCCTCTGCTGAAGAAATGGATTATTTTCAGTTTTTAAACAGTTGCCTTTAAAATGACCTTCTTTTCCTGTGTGGTGGACCTAGCGGCCTAGTATTCCACAGGGGGAAACTGGTGCTTTGAACTGCACTGTGGTCTGGATGGAAAACTATGTTCTTTCCTAGATGGCTCGGGCCCAACTGCCAAACTAAAACACTGACCAGGCTTACCATTTGCTCACTGCTGGCAGGCAACCTCATAGCGGATGGGCTCTCCATCCACCTTTGCATTTGGGCTAGTGAGAGAAATGTG
>NW_015224701.1:0-904 GCF_001447785.1 Gekko japonicus | reverse complement strand
AAATGCCAATAAAGGAATTGCTGTGGACTGGTTATCGGATCAGACGGTGTAATTTTCAAGGAGCCTGTGAAAAGAGTCCCATGACATCGTTCCTCAAACTTTCCTGGAACTGGCTTCCCACTTTTTCAGAGAATGAGAAGTTCAAAAGGACTTTGTTCCACAGAATGACGTTCTCAACCTGCCGGCCAGGGTAAATGTCAGAGTTATCATCTGACCATCATGGTCTCCTGATGCCTCCAGACGATCAGAAGAAATGTGTTGTGTGGTTCTCAGGGACTCTGATGGCACGGCAATGAAGCATTTTCCAAAAGGAAAGCTTGGGAACAGCTTTTACAGAAGCGTATTCCCATGGCGTTCAGGAAATGCCACTTCGATAAATAGAGGGTGATGTTTATCCTCCTGTTTTGGAAACCATCTGCGAAACAAGACCAGTTGATTACTCTGATGAATAGGGTTTGGGTTTTTTTAATGACTTGAAATGAAACGTCAGGTCTTTGTAGAAGGGCTGCAAAGAGGTGGCCGAGGCAAAGATTCTCTCTGGACCCCTCCCAGCCACAATTCAGAAAGACACACAATACAGGCATGTTGCTACTATCTTCAAGTAGCTTAAGGGTCGATTGTAGCCATGGGGCACCTAGACTCCTGCCCCAGACACCAGGCTTCGGGTGCCTGCCCACTTGCCATGGCACCACAGCAGGCAGTGGTCTCCCCTCCAATCGCCCTATAGCCTGTGTGTGTCTAGACACCCTGTGACTGTCCTGAGTCTCCGCCCAGTGATATGCTACTCTCTCAGCCCTCCCAACTCTCTGAGAGGTCTTCCGTCTTTCTGCTTTGGTACACTGCCTCCAACTGGTCACTTTAGGAATTGTTCGCCAAGAGGGCCAATACTTCCCGCTTCCCTTCT
>NW_015224700.1:0-904 GCF_001447785.1 Gekko japonicus | reverse complement strand
GAGAGCAATAAAAGGAGGCAAGAGCTGAACTCTACCAAGATGATGAAATATCTCCACACGCAAACTATGCTATTAAATCATCAGGAGGACCTTAAGGTCTGTCATGAGCTATTTTGAGTGGCTCAGTATTACTTCTGTTCCTGACATACTATAGGCTCTTCACAGTCACAAGAGAACTTGTGGCTTCCCTTATCATCTGTAGGCAGAAGGTGACTTGAGGACAACAGCTGTTCTTTATTAACGAAGTGTAGTGCAGTAAGACCTTCAGCTCATTCCAAAAACTTCTTGCAGCGGTAGCAGGAGAAAGAAATGAAATTGTGCATACTCTTCCGTGTACCTGCATTTTCCCCATTCATGGTTGCCAACTCTGGGTAGAGAAATTCCTGAAGATTCGGTGGTAATGTCTGGGGAAGATGGAGTTTAGGGAGGATAGGGAGTACAGCAGTGATGTGACGATACATTGTATTAGCTAAGGCTGAAGAGTGTAGAATTATGAAGTTTAGAAAATTAGACATTTAAAAAGCCTTTTTAAAACACAGTACTGAATATAAACAATTACAGTTAACAGTTTAAGGTATTTTAGAGTGTCAAAATAGGATACAATTAATCAAAATGACTGAGAAGTTCATATGAGAAAGCACATAAATTTCTGAATCAATCCATGCTGAGGGTGTTAGAGCAGCTTTTAACGGCAATATAGTTTTGAAGGTATTTTCCTTCACTACAAACTATTTATTTTTAAATAACTGTATTAAATTACAAAGCCTCTTATCCATGTCCCAGGAAATCATGCTGACAGTTATTGGTCTATAGTGGGGCTTCACAATAAGCTTAAGTAAAGCAAATACTTAGGGTTGTCAACCTCTGGGTGGCATTTGCAGATCTCCCACTATTACAATTGATC
>NW_015224699.1:0-904 GCF_001447785.1 Gekko japonicus | reverse complement strand
TGTGGCAGGGGCCTCAGAATCCCACTGAGATCTATCCAATGGGGCTTCCTCTGAGGAAAGTGTTCTTAGCATTTCACAGTCTGGTACCTTAATTTCTAAATAGTTGGCTTTGCTATCTACTTGTGTTGTTGTCTGTCTCTGTAGGAATTCCACAATAGCATGAGCTCATTGTATAAGACAATAATGCCTGTATTTTAAAGCAAAGCACACGTTTACTTAATAATGTGTTGCTTTTGGTCAAGTTTGTTTTTTGTTGCAAAGGTTTCTGTTTGATTTTGGGTTTAGCAGTGAAACTAATCATGAGGTGCTTGTGATGGGCAGCCTTCCCCAAGCTCAAATCAGAACGAGTCAAGCAAATTGTGAGTGACTTTGGAAAACTCTTGAGGGAAACATTCATGGACAATTCAAGAAGATGGACATAAAATAACTTAATCTGAAGATACAGTTTCGAAGTGGGATGTGATGGGAAAATACACTAGAGAAATTTAAATGAACTCATGAAAAACAATCTGGTCATTTGAAGCAGAGCATTCACAGATTATAGAGCCAGTCAAAATATTATCTGTGCCAGATCCTGAATTTATACAAGATTTTATACAGTTCAAGTGCCAAAATTGCAGGGTTTAGAGTACACCCCCCAAAGAACTTAATGTCTTAATTGACCCTCTTTCTAAATAGCTAAATACTACCAGTAGTCAGATAAAAGATGTTGCTTGTACTGCTAATGTAGCATATAAGGTGGGAATCAACCTTATAGCAGATGTTCAACATCTGTCCTGTGGAAAACGCTGTAGTTGAAAACAAGGAGCCAGGGCTTGGGATACTCCTTACTCCCTGGATTTCCTGGGGGATAAACCAGTTATCTAAGGTTGCTGGGTCCTGCCTGGCCACCAACAGGGAGGGG
>NW_015224698.1:0-991 GCF_001447785.1 Gekko japonicus | reverse complement strand
TTGATGGCCAAAAAGCCAGACTGCCAAAAAGACAATCCCCTGGGTTCTAGATCAAGTCCAGCCTGAACTCTCCCTGAAACCTAAAATTACTAAACTGAGGCTATCGTACTTTGGTCACACTGTGAGGAAAAGACAATGATGCTAGGAAAAGTGGGAGGCGGATGGAAAAGAGGAAGACCCAACATGACCCAACCAGTGTTCCCTCTAAGCCGAGTCAGTGTGAGCTAGCTCACAGTATTTTTTGCCTCCGGCTCACACATTTTTGTCTCAGCTCAGGAAGGAGGGCTCCAGAGCAGGGTTCCCTCTAAGCTGAGTTAGTGTGAGCTAGCTCACAGTTTTTTAGCCTCCGGCTCACATATTTTTGTCATAGCTCAGGAAGGAGGGCTCCAGAGCAGGGTTCCCTCTAAGCTGAGTTAGTGTGAGCTAGCTCACAGTTTTTTAGCCTCCGGCTCACATATTTTTGTCATAGCTCAGGAAGGAGGGCTCCAGAGCAAACTGATTGATGCAGCAGCCAAATCACTTGCTCACAACTTTGATGCCAGGAGCTCACAAAGTAGAACTTTTGCTCACAAGACTCCACAGCTTAGAGGGAACATTGCTCCAGAGCAAACTGATTTATGCAGTAGCCAAATCACCTGCTCACAACTTTAATGCTGGTAGCTCACAAAGTAGAATTTTTGCTCATAGGACTCTACAGCTTAGAGGGAACATTGGACCCAACATGAGGCAGACTGACTGCATCAAAGAAGCCGCAAAGGCAGTGCCACAGACCTGTCTGGTGGGCCAGGACTCAGAAAGCCACATGCAATTTCTTCCTCAAGTCAATGGCCTCTTGGTGTGTTTGTGTGTGTGTGTGGGGGGTCACAGTCTTGCCCCTCACCTTGCCACCGAGGAGCAGCTGGCTGCCAGCAGGAGGGAACCGGAAGAAGGGTGGAAATTGTAAAAAAAAAATCAAGGAAAAAAAACTGTGCGGAAAGACACTAAGAAGAAG
>NW_015224697.1:0-904 GCF_001447785.1 Gekko japonicus | reverse complement strand
AAATATAATGTTGTGCAATATTGAGCTTGCTTTCCAGTAACAGAACCCCGGGAATAGAGCCCTAATCAATAATTCCATCTGGTCTGTGTCCTGGCATATCCTAGGAAAAATAGCTGGTTCAGGAAGATCCAAAGTGCCTATGAGGCCAAGGAGACGCATTTGAGAAAGAAAGGGTAGAAAAGGATGTTGCTGAGAACTGAGTTCAAATGGACCATCTGCAACTGGAGCTGGATTGTTAGAGAATCCTCCTGTTCCCAGCTTGATTTGGATGGAGGATGACGGGATGAGTTTAAATGGTGGCAAACCTTGATATACTTGTGTTTGCCTCTGGACAGGTTTGCAAACCTTAGCCCAGGTACAGTTGTGTCAGCTCATGTACGACACAAACAGTGTTGGAATGTAGATGCTTGAAGCCGTGAACATGTTGTGTACTTTGTGGATATGAGGATTTTCCCCAGTAGTTAAAATCATGTTGCTTTTTAAGCCTCACTAAACTTCACTTGCTGTTTGTCCCAACTGACTCCTCCAGATTTTCAAAGACGGGCATAGAAGCACAACTCCATCTTTCTTATCTGGCTTTGTGGGCTTGAATCTTTTCTCCAGCATTGATGATGGTAGCGGCTTTGCAAGTCCTGAACAGGTTGTCTCCATCTGGGCCCAGGAAGGTGTTGAAAACTGCAAAGAGATTCTTAAGGTTTCTATCATCCTGTAATTTCTTACATAAAGAATTGCGTTTTGGTTTCCATAACAGGGACTTTAAATGTCCAAATTATAGGAGGATTTTTAAGTCAACTGTGCCTGAGACTTTCTTTATCCTGACATGCAAGAAGATGAAGTACAAGCAACTGTACTGGCAGATCTTCCAAGCATTAGTCTGACTGAAGTGGTTTTTACAGAAAATAGG
>NW_015224696.1:0-904 GCF_001447785.1 Gekko japonicus | reverse complement strand
CCCAGAGCTGGCAACCCTAACCTCCCCCCAAGAGTGGCTGGAAGGGACCTGGCAGCCCTACGCCTGCCCTTAGCAACCCTGGCACGGCTCGGGCACATTCTCCATCCCCTGCCCTGCTTCCTCCTCTAGTATGAAACTGGCGAAAGCGTTTTGCTTCCTTCCCGGGCACCATCGGTCCCCAAACATCATTTTCATTCTACTCTATAATCCTTCTTCATTTGCCCTGGGGAAGAAAGCATGTGTGCACATTGCACATGTATTATCTTTCCACATGACTCCACCATATGGGAGAGGCTTCCACGTGAGTGGAATATTTTTCGCTGAGCAAAATCTGGGAAAGACGCTCTGCAAGCGCTATAAATGATTGAATCGGCTTTGTTTTATATTTGCGCCATCCATCACGCCTTAGGCAAATGCCGTTCGGTTACGGCCACCATTCCATTAGCATCCCAGGTCCCTTTTTAGCAACAATGAAATTACGATGCATCAATTATACATGTTCTGTAATCAGCGGGAGGGACACGAGGCATTTTTATTTTCACCCGGCAACCAAGTGGCTCCCTTCTCCGTCTTCCCTTGATTGCCAGGCAGCGGTGTGCGACAAGGCAAGATCTGTTAAACAGCAGACAAACGTTTGGGACATGAAAAGGGGGAATGATTGAAAGATGCTGGATTTTGCAAGCTTTTGGCCCAAGCAAGAAATGTGAAGGATCATTGGCGAAGCTCTGCCACGCCGTGCATAAACCACTAGGAAAAGATCTGCCTGGTCAGGGGAAAGAACGTCTTGTGAATCTGATGCCTACAGGACCAGCTAATGTAGATCATTCTGAGACTGAAAGCACTCCCGTTTCAGCTGTTTGACTTCTGGTTACACAACACTTCACTTCCCATATTCATCAGCACA
>NW_015224695.1:0-904 GCF_001447785.1 Gekko japonicus | reverse complement strand
CAACAAAAATCCCACTCCCTTCTCTCCATGGGAATCTGCTGGATCCAAGCAAGAGCATTTGTCCTAAATTGTTAGGCAAGTGGGCGTACTAAACAGTATAACCCTATGCAAAGGAACTGAAGTCTAAAGGAATGAAAGGCTAGAAGATGAACTCATCATAGGATAGCATTGCAAAGCTATAACAGCGTGCTTTCTTATCTTGAACTAAGTCCTATTGAACACGGTGGGCTTTACTTACAAGTAAACACACATGGCACCTGGCTGCCAGTCAGTTAAATAAACAAGATGGCTTAGGATGGGCTGAATCGGAGGTTTTAGTCATCAAAGAGAACAAAGAGGAAATGGAAATATGCTAGTTTTTGATCCGAAGAAAAGGCACCAAAGTATATTTTTTATGATCATTCATCCTGAACGGAGTAATTGCTCTGAGACTTTGGTTGTTTGGTATGAATGAAAAACAGCCAAACTTTCTGGAGATGTGAGGCATGTATCGGTGTCTGTAGTCATTGCGTTTCTCTTTTCACATTCCCCTTCTTTAAAATGTCATCGTCGTGGACATTGATCCAGGGTAGCATTAGCAGCCTAAAGCAATGAGTGTGAAGTCTGAGAATCGACCACATTGTGGGGCATCTTCAGAAGTGTGTGACAAATTGTGATGACAGGGCCGATCCTGAGTAATGTAATTCAGACAAAGAGATGCGGACTGTGGATAAAGATCAAAGAACTCTAGAATGCGAACATTGGGTTTTCAGTTCACATTTCTAAAATCTAAATTTGTGAGAATGAATAGATTCATGCATTTTGAAATTGGGATACAAAATCTGACGAAAAGGGACATTCTCAGACTGTTGTACCCAGTGACAAATTTTATGTTTCAGCAAGATTTGAAGTTGTTCTAGATCAG
>NW_015224694.1:0-904 GCF_001447785.1 Gekko japonicus | reverse complement strand
TGAGCTGCTTGCTCTCTTCTGGATTCAAGAGTGGTCTTCATCTGCTGTCCTGGAAGCTGTTGCTGTTGGCTCTGTGGCAGATTAAAATCCTGTGTGGAAACAGGCACATGTTTAAGCCTGTATCATGTGGGCAGAATGTGGCCTTCTAGGAGCACTGCTCATGAGGATCCAGAAAGGCCAGTGGGTGAGCCTTTCTCCAGTGACCGCTGGCGGCTGTGATACAAACCCTTAAGGGTGGTGTTGGGCACATGTGAACATAGTCAGCCAGTGAGCAAAATGGCTTTCCACTGCTACATTCTACCCCCCCCCCCTTTTTTTGCAGGAAATAGATCAGTTCATTGTTCAAGCCAAAGAACGTGGCTACGAGACCCTCGTGAGCTTTGGGAAGAGAAGCTTTAATGTAGCGGCCACAGCTGCTGTCCAAGCTGCTGCAAAGGTAACCCTGTTTCTTCTGGACTCTTTGAAATGAGATGAATGTGAAGTCCTGCCGTATCTGGTGGTGGGGTCTCCTTGCTGTCCACCATCTCCCTGGAAGTAGGGCTTGCTGAACCTCAGGATGGAGAGGTGAGGAGCTGCTTTCAACTTGTTCCTTCTCCCTGCCACACGGACCACTGCGGCTGCAGTGGCTTGGCTTCCTGCCCCCTTTAGTCACTTAAGTTCTTAACAATTACTTGAGAGCCCTTGTTGGCAGCTAGCCAGAATCTGCAGAGCCTGTTGCCTTCCTAGTGCTTGATCTTCTCAGATAATGGCCTTCTTTCATGCCATCCGCAAGGTTTCTGGGACATCCACTACCCCAATGAGTCTTTCAGTACTCCTTCAAATGTATATGTACACTGACTTTGCATCCTGCCCAGAATTTCCTTGCATGCAAGGAGGAGGGGTGATTCTTGTTTATTTCCTGCAC
>NW_015224693.1:0-906 GCF_001447785.1 Gekko japonicus | reverse complement strand
TCAAACCAGTCTCTCCCTCTGTGGTCGGCAGCAGCCTGAACGACTCCTTCCTGCACCTCAGAAAACCCGCGGGCTGTGCTCCAAGCAGAGCTGCACCTTGAAAGTCTTCGCAACCCCTCCTCTGATCTCCCAGCTTGCGAGGAGCCTGAAACCGTGCACAGGAACAAGGATTAAGCAAGTACACTGGCAAACGTCCAACCACCGGCGGCCAGTTCAGAATGCAATCTGGTTTCCTGTTAAAACAGAACAAAAGGGACGTGAACTTTCCACAGTCACAAGAGTGACTTTTCAAACGGACACCATTTCCCCCCCTATTTATACAATACAAAAGCATGCATGCTCTTGAGAAAACCCGGCATGCGACACAGGGACGTGAAAAGGGGACTTCATGCGATGTCGAAACTTTACCTTCCAAGAGCTGCTGAGAAGATGGCCCCGACACACGACCGACGACCCACACTTGCCAGACAACGCTTGCAGTTATGACTGACACGAGACGCCACTCCTACTCCAAAGCTCTTAAGACACCTCCAAACAGCTTTACTGCTCCAGCTGGCCTCCAAGCCAACCTATCACAATATTGTTGCACAGTTTGGCGACACGTGGGAACACTCCCCGTTAATTTGGAGGCACAGCAAATCTCTGAAATCGGCTCCCCCCGACCCACGCTTTCTACTGTGATGCGCGAGACACCGGATGATTAAAGCAGCTGCCTTCGGGAAAAGGCCGTGGCTTCATTGGCAGAGCATCTGCTCGATGTGCAGAAGGTCCCAGGTTCAATCCCCGGCATCTCTAATTTAAAGGATGAGGCAGTGCGGTAGCAGAAAGTGCCGTCAAGTTGGAGCTAACTTATGGCAAACCCATAAGGCAACAGACATTCGGAGGTGGGTTTGCCATTGCCTGCCT
>NW_015224692.1:0-904 GCF_001447785.1 Gekko japonicus | reverse complement strand
AATCTCCTCCTCCTCTCAAAAGCATATATCCTGAAAATCTTGTGGCTCTCCTAGCTGCTCCTGGACTCGAATCTAGCCATAGTGGAACTCAGGTTTATATAGTTAGTGCTCCTCCTAGAAATCTTCATTTTCTGATTATTATTTTTTTCCTTTTAAAAATATAACAAAAACACACACCCAACAATATCCTTTGTTTTTGCTCATAAATTAATATTGCAGTTCTTTTCCCCCCTCCTGCCTGTTTTTTACCACTGCATATTCTCAGAAAGTCTGCAACAGTGCCTCTTGGAACACAGCCAAACAGATGTGCTAACAAAACAGATGTCAAGGTAGTGTCTGTGACAAATTGTGGATTAAATAATATTTGATTTGTTCTGAATAGAAAGGCTGAGGTAACTCTTCCGCTCTGCAGTAATGTAAAATCTAGTAAATATTCTATTGTAAATATTACAGAATTGCGGGCAAGGCCCCAAACCTTTCCCTTTTCATTTATCTAGTAACTCCTCATTTTTAATCTATACTAATACTGTGTATCCCATTTGGGGTCATCCAAACAGTTACTGAATAAAGATTTTGTTCTGGAAGGCCTCAGATTACAATTTAAATTATATCGATTACAATTGGGGGGGGGGAGTTTATAGTAATAAAACCATTTATTATAAAGGAGCTACTAATAATAATACCAGAATACTGTGAAGGTTCTTACATAAATTAATGGGGCAATTATTGCAGATTGCACATCCCACAACAAATATTTATGTACATTATACATATGTCTATCAATGAAATATCCCGTCTCCCCTTTTCTCAAAAGAATGAAATGCTTCTTTTTCTTCTAATAGAGTTTTGTTATTTAATTCGCAGTCACATGAGTGCATGAAGGTGCCTTATACGGAATCAGACC
>NW_015224691.1:0-904 GCF_001447785.1 Gekko japonicus | reverse complement strand
GAGGGAGGGAGGGAGGGTTGGACCAGCCTAGTGGTGAGACTCTACAAGAAGGACACTGTTGCTAGGTTCTGTGTCTGCACGAGAATCGCTTCTTGCCACCCACTCTATAAAAGCAGAGTTTGGTCCGGGCCATTATATCACTTGGAGAGAATGCCTTTCCCCATAAAATAGTTGTTTGGAGACTCTGGGGGACGGGGACGGAGTGTCAGAGAACCCACAGCAGTCCGCGTTCCTGGCCCCCTTCTTCCCCCTGCCCGGTGCCTAATCCCTTGGTGATTAGTTGCTTTCTCCCCTTATTGCTAGATTGCATTAAACTTCGCCCTGCCACTGACTTTTCTGGAGGCGACAGATGGGAGTATATTTTAAATTAATTTTACTGCACTTTTGTAATATTTTTGTTTTAAATAGATTTATAAGCGACTCGGGGGCCATTTCTACAAATTTATGAAGATAATTTTCACTCTCTTGATAAGGTTAAATTTACACCTGCTATTTCCATATTAATTCACACGGCTAAGTGGATCTAATTTTCTTCCGTTCTTCTATCTAGTGCGCGCGGCCTTTCCTAATGCAATTTCCCCCCTCACTAAATCACTGTGATCGGGAGTCATGATCGAGTTAAATTAACTTAAATTAATTTACTTAATAAGAGCTCCAATGAGGTTAAGATTTATTGATGGCGCTTCGCTCTCACTCCTCCCCCTTTATCTCTTCAGGGAGGCCTTTTCCCCTCTCTCTCCCCCCTTTCCCCTTTTATGCCTCACTGTGGGGTCGCCAGAGATTGGGGTTCCCGAGGTGAGCCGGTGTCTCAAGAAACATGCGGCTTTCCTTCGGGTGCCAGCACAGCCCTCCTGTTTGTGGCCAGTCATGAGTAAATCACTGGCCGGCTGAGTCATCCCATCTC
>NW_015224690.1:0-904 GCF_001447785.1 Gekko japonicus | reverse complement strand
GTGGGAAAGCTGGCTGGATTCAACCCAAGAACGCCAGGGTCAAGCCCCACAAGCTTGGCTATATGGGGTATTCTGAGCTGCGTACTTGTCTCCTTGTAAGCAAGCCTGACTCTCCTGCTGCCTGGGCTTTGGCTCAGCAGACCCCACGAATCAGGACCAGACTATACTAGAGTGGTACTACCTGAGACTCTGGACTTGATTTGAGGCTCGCTTGCCACCTACTGAGTTTGACTCTCTGCAGTGCATTCTAGTAGGGAGCCGTGGTGCTTTACAGATGGCACTGGCAGGATTAGGAACACAGGCAAGATGCTCTGAAGGGCCAAAAGGGGGGGGGGGGACTCAGGGTCCAGCAGGCACTTCCCAGGTCTGCAATTTTGACTCCCATCTTCATGAGGTTGCAACAATCCAAGAGAGCAGCCGTGTCGTCTTTTGCACAGGAAAGACACAAGGAAATAAACAATGGATCTTCCTCGGTGATCGATCACCACCCCCATCCACTCCCCAGATTTTATCCGCACTGCTTCAGTCTGAATCCAGAGGCAGGAGTGTGATATCTTATCCTGGTGTAAATTTAGGGCTGTAGTGGAGATACGGTTTAGGTTTCTAGAGGTAGCAAATGGAAGCCCCTTCCTGGTGTCAGGAAGATGAAAACGTTTCACACAGTTCTGCCAGGGAAACAGGTTCAATATTGCTCTCAATTGTGGTGGAATTTGGGGCAAATATGCCGGGGCTGGGGAAAGATCAGGGGTCTGAGGCACTGTGTCCACAAACAGTGTACAACATGGTCATCTGGAAGACAACCCAGGCATTTGGGGTGCCACTTCCCATTTTCTCTCTCTCTAAAGGGCCCAGAGCACCTTTGCAGCCTCATCAAAACTGGCTAGTAAGGTTATGCAGAGAAGAA
>NW_015224689.1:0-904 GCF_001447785.1 Gekko japonicus | reverse complement strand
TGCGCTCCCACAGGAAATGACCCCTCATTGAATAAAACAGGGAACTGACATGCCTTGGATCTAACTGCTTAGCTTTGTATGGGAGTAAATCCCATTGGATTGTGCAGGATTTCTTTCTGAGTCAGCACACGTAGGATCTGACAGCATAATCTGATTCCGTTGCTTGGAATGAGATTCGGTAGTGACGAACTTCAGCGGGAAACCGAGGCCTGGGGCTTAAATACCCTCCTCTCGAGTTCCATAAAGAGACCTTCCCGGCTCTCCGGAGCCTCCCCGTATTTGACAACCTCCTCTCCTGTCAACGATTGATCAAATAGCTCGGAAAGCGAGTTCCGGATGCATATGTTAGCTGCGGGCCTGCGGCGAGCATCATTCCCAACCTCCCAAATAGCTTTCAAAACACTACTGTTATTCCGCCGGTGACATTTTTATTTAGAAGGCGCGCAAACTCAACCGGCGATAATTAGAGCTTTTTGTGCTGCTTTGACATCTCGCTATGAAATACCACCTCTCAGCTGTGAGCTTTCAGGGACTGAGGCAGATAACAATATGGCAGGTTCTCGCTACCCACTCCCCCCTCAGGTAACTTGGCAGGCAGCCGGAACTCTCACGCGCGGCATCTGCTCGCCAACCAACCAACCCCCTCCCATTTGCTGTTTTCGCTTCTTTCCGTGCATTCACAGTCCTCGGCTAACCTCCACTGACTTCTGCCTGGCATTAGGGATTGTTTTCGCTCGTAGGAGGTTGTCCACTTGTCAAAGGATTTGTCAAAGGATGCCTTTGACAATCCACCAGGGGGTGACTGAGTGGAAGAGACTCGTCGGGGGGGGAAGAAACCCAACTGAATTGTTCTAGCACGTTCTGGGGAGTCTGACACTGACGTACAAATTAAGAGCAAACGTTT
>NW_015224688.1:0-904 GCF_001447785.1 Gekko japonicus | reverse complement strand
TAATTGTACTATCTAGCTAATCAGCAATCATTTTCAGTTAACTCATAATAAAACAACAAAAAACTGCTGTATCAGAGCAGATCATATCATCTCTGGAACCTACTCAATCACTTCTGCTACCATCGTTCGTCTTAAATTTCGTTTCATTTTCATTCCTCTAAAAACTAAATAAATATACAGCCAGGTCCCTCACACCTTACTCCAAATCCTTTTATGCTACTGGCTTCTGACTCACCCAAAAATTTCATATCCAAACTGGCTTATAATGAGGGGTCACGGAAAGGCAAAATAAAAAAATCCTCAGTTGTTACATCCATCTTTTCCTGTTGTTAACATCCATAAACATAGGAATGATTATAACTAACATATACCAATCATTACAGACATTACAGTAACAATTAGACTCAATTTCCTTTCTATCTCGGTTTCTTCTGTTTTCTTCCAAGTGACGCAGGTTTTTGTATTCTCTCTCTAATTTTACAAGTTTCCGGGCTTCTTGTCCAAGTTCCTTTAGAATCCTGATTGGGTGTATTGAGCCTTTAATCCTCGTTACACCTTTCCTTAAATTCTTTTCTCTTATTAACCTCTTCTGTTTCCTAGCAGTCAGTCCCACAAAGGCTTTTGTCCTTTTTTGGTTTCAGAGTGCTTTGCGTCTCCACCACCCATTCCAGAGAGTCCCCCTCTTGCAACTTCCCTTCTTTACATACATTTTGAATAATATAGGTCTCCCTCTCTTGTTCCGCTTCCTGAGCTCCTGCCCACCTTTGCACTCCGTCCAATTGTTCTCCGTTGTCCTTCTCCTCTGCCTTTACCGCTGGAAATTTTTTCAGAAAATCCTCACATGCTGCTTTACAAGCTCGTTTCACAGCTTCTTCACATGTTTGTCTCACTATATCTGACAATG
>NW_015224687.1:0-904 GCF_001447785.1 Gekko japonicus | reverse complement strand
GGGGGGGGGTCATCACAGTGGTGTTCCAAGGATTTAGAAAATAAGACTGCCAAGAAACAGCTGCATTCCTTGAGAGGAGATTTATGGACTACATGCTACAAATTTAACTCATGCATTTTTAATACACAAAATACAGATTGTGTGGAAAGGCCTTAAAGATATTCTCAGCATCACTTGAGAGCACTCTGAGCAAATATCTGCCATGCACAGATGAGAGAGAGGAGGGAAAAGAGAAAAGGATTCCCCTTGCCACCCACCCTGCTGCATTTCACTTGCCTGGAACTGGCAAGGCCTGTGAGAAGAACTCTCAGCATTTCTTCTGGGCAAAACTCAAAGATGCTTCACACACTACTTCCCCCATACCCACACATACTGATATTAACAGTGTTTGAAAAACAGAGTGTAAAACACATAATGGGAATGGTTGCACAGATGATGTTGTTACTGATATATGTGAGAAGTAGCCATTGGCACCCTGCAGGATTATTGTAAACAATATATAAAAATAGCAGTGCGTGGATGGTGGTGGATTAACACTCAACGAAGTTTTTAGTTAAGAAGTGCCCCTTTGTCTGAGATAGCACTTGTCCTTGCCAAAGACACCTTTCTTCAACATAAACTATTTCATTATTGCTAAAATAGATTCCCCATTCATATAAACTTCAACAGGAGAAACAAGCAATTATTTGCTTAGTTGAAATAGAGAAAGCTGGGATTTGCTCAGAGGGTTAGGCACTCAACCGCCAATGAAGTTCAGTGACTCACAGACAAGCAAAACAGGGTCACCTGGGCTTAGGTTAACTTCCTGACTTAAGTTAGCCCTTGGCATTTGTATAATATTTGGATGCTTCTCAGCAAAGCTCTTATACTTAACAAAGAAGTTGAACAATAAGACTGTTGGGAG
>NW_015224686.1:0-904 GCF_001447785.1 Gekko japonicus | reverse complement strand
AAAGCTGCAAGCACAAACAGAACCTCACAGTTCCCCAGCGTTGTATGATCCCTTTCTAATTCATTGGTAAAACCTTTATGTTTTCCCAGTTCAGCAAAGGCAGTTGAATGTAGAAACAGGAGTCCCCATTATAGGATGAAACAGTACCAACAAATATTACAAGGTGTTTGTTTGTAAATGTCTATAATGACTTAACCTGCACTTTATTTTATTTGCTGTGCTGACGTTTAAAGTGGTCTATTTATGTTCACTATTAGATGGCAGTGTCTTTCTTTGCTCCCTGTACTAATGCAACTATGTAATACTAATGCCTAGAATTCCTATACTACAAAAGTTGAGAAGGGCTAATAGAATTTTCTGTACAGTGTTCCTTTCTGTAAGGAAAAGTTGAGGCCCTTTGACCATTGTCATGAAAGATGTACTTTGAAAACGTAGAAAGTATCCTTTATTTAGTTGGGTTTTTATATTCTCTGCCTTGCATGGACAGACAGCTGAACGAATGCCCTCTTAGTTTTGGTATTATATCCTGATCTGGAACTCATTGCCTTGTAATGTCCCATCAGGTATTCCAAAAAAATACTTCCACATAATAGTTTCATGCAGAGCAAGCCAAACATGGAAATCAGTTAGATATGGATCCACTTCATACATGAGTTTGTTACACACAGATAATTGTGTAAGAAAACGGAGTTGGAGTACTTGTTTTGTTGCAGATCCCATCCACTGTTGGTGAATCTTGTCTCAATTTATACTGAAACATGCTATAAAAGCTTAACTATGTGATCAGTCAAATCGTGCACTGTAGCTTCTCCTGAACAGTGTTGCACATTTTAATGTATCCATACTTTCCCCCCAAAAAAATCCTTACACAAAGCAAGCTAGCATAAGGAGAAGAGTCTAGTAT
>NW_015224685.1:0-904 GCF_001447785.1 Gekko japonicus | reverse complement strand
GTATTCTGTTGTGGGAATCACCAGACTGTTTTGCATTCCCAAAGCCTTGCACTTCCCCAATACTTAAGAGATTTGGATGGGGATGCATTTGTATGAAAGTGTACATTTGGGAAGTGTGTGTGTCTGGAACAGACATGGAATCACAGACGTATGTGTTTTATATAGAAGTGTTTCTTATGCTGAGTTCACATGTGGCGTTAACTGAAGATTTATAGACACCATTCCAGTAGTCTTATCATATAGTAATAGCATTTGATGCTATAGTATAGAGGAATGCTGCTTGGGCAGAGGAGGGAAGAGTTTGCCATTGGGATGATTTTGTAATTTTTAAATGATGTCTCTCATTACCATCACAACAGCATTGATGTATAAGAAGAAGTTACAGGAGATTAAGTTCAGGAAGATTCAAATATGGCAAAACCCAGAATATGTGCTTCATAAAATACGATTCACTTGATCCTTGTAATACAGATTTCAAAATCATACAGACTGTTTCTATTTTATCCCTCTTTTGTTTGTTTTGACTAATGTAGCTAGTACTTTTAAACGCATGGTGTGAATGTATAATAAAATGAATTCAAGCATCTCTTTTTGAAGCTAGCCCTTCAATGTCACCAAGATGTTTCCAGTGAGCTTCCTTGATTGAACTCTGGCTGGGACATAGTCTTTCACATATCTCAGAAGTGTAGCCAGAAGTCCACCGGAAGTTGCAGTCCAGTATTCCTTTTGTGAGGTTTATAAAACAATCTTCAGAATACCCTCATCTTTACACAGTGCCACATGTGACAATAATCTCTGGATTGCTTATGTTCTCTGTATCAAAGACAGTTAGAGGAAACATTTCTCCAGCCATCCTTTTGCCAAGTTATGGAATGCTATGTGACTGAATGTAGTTTAGGGAACT